>NC_081563.1:18950879-19064914 GCF_022355385.1 Mustela nigripes | reverse complement strand
ACCAGGCTGGCGAACCTGCCTGCGTTCTTCTTCTGCTTCTTCTGCTCGAGTCCACAAATCCATTGACCTCAGCGAGTCGGGCCCAGGGATCCCTTGAAACTGAGAGCAGAATTGTGTGTGTATTTGCTTGTGTGGATGCTTATGTGGACAAGGTTTTCTGGACAATGGGTGGCATAACCTTCACCAGAATTTCAGGGGGGCTAGTGATCCAAAAGAGGAAGACCAGTGATCTAATCTTCCCCTCCTGTTTCTTCATCTTTCCAGGTGGAAAGCAGTGACACACCAAAGGACCCCGCAGTGACCTCCAAGTCCCCGTCCATGGCCCAGGACTCAGGCCCCTCAGAGCTGTTACCCAACGGGGACTTGGAGAAGCGGAGTGAGCCCCAGCCAGAGGAGGGGAGCCCTGCTGGAGGGCAGAAGGGCGGGGCCCCAGCAGAAGGAGAGGGTGCGGCTGAGACCCCGCCTGAAGCCTCCAGAGCCGTGGAGAATGGCTGCTGCACCCCCAAGGATGGCCGAGGAGCCCCCGCAGAAGAGAGTGAGTCCTGGGGACAAGGGGCCACCTCTTCTGGGATCCCCAGGATTCCCCCAAGGGTTAGAGACTGGGGCCAGTAGGCCCCAGCAGGCCTGGGAGCTGGAGGTCTACTTGCCAAGGCTGTACCCCGGGGGCTGCTGGCTGGATGCAGCCTGCACACATGTTTTATTTGGCCCATGTAGTGTTTTAAACATTTTCAAAAATTAGTTGCCAGTATTTAAAAATCAAGAAATTTCACATAAAAATCTGGAGTTTTGGCTTCTCATGGAAAAAAAAAAAAAAAAGCTAGATCTGGCAACAGTGGGTTTGTAGAATGCCAACAGTTGCAGGACTGGGGTGATGGCTGTCCCCTACACCCCTTCGTAGGCTGGTTGTGAGCCTCAGTTTCCCTCAGCCCTTACCTGGCCTGCTGCTTCTTCTACAAGACCTGCAGCTCTCGGGGACTACGTGCCAAGCCCCTGGCCTGGGTGCTCCAGGCAGTGGATGCCCTCTGCCAGGAAGAGCCCACTTAGCCTGCCCCAGCACAGAGGTCTCGAACCTGCCACAGTTCAGCTGACTCAGCTTAAGTGTGGTTGTGACTGAGTGGGATGGGGGCAGCGCAGAGGGGGGCGACCGGTGCGCCAGGCCCCTTCCTCCCCAGACTTTTTGGCCTTGCCCTGGAGTCCTGGAAAATTGCCTGCTTTTCTCTTTCAGGTTAAGCCAGTGATTTCAGGGCCAACCGAGCTGTAAACATGTTAGTAATGAGGACAACTAGCATTTGTACCGGGCTTCACAGTTTACAGAGTGTTTCCTCATATATTACCACATTTGATCCTCCCGGGGCCCTGCCAGGTTGTTTTGCATATGTGCATTTTAATTCAAAAAGTCTTCCTTCCAAGTGCAGTTGATGGAATGAGTAAATCGATTAATTGGCATAACTTACTTTGCATGGATCCAAACCCAATATTCATGCGGGATTGAAAGCATTTCCAGAAAAGAGATTTCCAAATTAAAAAAAAAATATATATATATACCTATATTTCATTCATTTATTATTCAACTAATATTTAATGATGTTCTTGTTATGTGCAAAGCACTTCCTGAGGTACTCTGTATTCGTTCTTTTGGTCCTCCAAACAATCTTCTTCAAGAGGTATTATTATTCCCATTTTAAGGCAGAAAAAAACCTGCCACTTAGCAGATGAAGTGACTCGCTCAGGGCAACCCCCGGAGCCTGTAAGTGGTAGATCCAGGATGCATTCGGTCTTGGCTCTGAAGGTGGTGTGCTCTTCTGCTGTCCCCTTTTATCCTGCAGGGGGGCTCAGGGCTGGCTGGCCGGTAACTGCCCAGCGCTCCTGGCCTCACCTGAGTGCCTTGTGGGTGTGGGTCCTGACACTGGGTGAGAGTGTTCAAGGGGCTGGAGTGGAGGGAAACCCAGGAGAAAAGGGAAAAGAGACCCTCTTCCTCCCGCTAAGAATACCAGGTATTCCAGTGTGGAAACTGGGAGCCCATCAGTAAACCCAGCCCCCCGCACCCCCCTCCAACACACAGTGTGCTGATTCCTGGGACCCCACCACGACTGGCTGGGGTAAGCTGCAGGCCTTCTGGCCTGGTGGGATGGAGCTAGAGTTCTCAGGCCACTCTTTTTTTTTTTTTTTTTTTTTTTATTTGACAGAGAGAGATTACAAGTAGGCAGAGAGGCAGGCAGAGAGAGAGAGGAGGAAGCAGGCTCCCTGCTGAGCAGAGAGCCCAATGCAGGACTCGATCCCAGGACCCTGAGATCATGACCTGAGCCGAAGGCAGCGGCTTAACCCACTGAGCCACCCAGGCGCCCCCTCAGGCCACTCTTAACCCTTGAGTGTTTGCTTTCACTTTGGGGTCTTTCTGTCTTCGGTTCTGTTTGTTCTCCAGAGTTCCTTCTTTAGTCAGTCAATAGGTGTTTGTGAAACCTCCAATTGGTGTGCGTGTCAGGATCTGGGCCAGGAGCTGGGGAAACCATCAGGAACAAAAACCTGGTTCTTGCCTTCAAGGACCTCACAGTCCGCTAGAGAGACAGACGTTAATGAGAAATTCGCGCTGAAAGGCATGTGATTCTACAGGGACATAGGTTCTCTAAGAGAAAATAAACACAGTTCTATGAGGAACTGTGACCAGGGAAACCCCAGCCAGCCCAACCTGTTCCACGGAAGTGGAAGGATGACTGGGGGTTCACCAGGTGAGGGGTGGTGTAGGAGGGAGTGAAAACAGGTACAGAGGCTCCTGGGGCATGGTGGGGTGTGTGCGTGCACACATGTGTGTGTGTGTGTGTGTGTGTGTGTGTGTGTGTGCGCGCACGCAACATGATCTGCTTTATGTTTTGAAAAAAAAAATCACTTTGCACCTTGGTTCCCAGAGTGAAACAAAGAGGCTGGGAAGGGGGTCAGGGGGCTGCTGCAGGTGTGGAGGGGAGGAGGGCGGCTGTAATGAGGTGGCAGCAGAGGTGGAGAAAAGAGGGCAAGCACCAGGAACCCAAGGGGAAAGGGGGAGAGGTGGTGTCGAGGTGAACTCCTGGGTTTGGGATTTTCGTACATTAAGGGGGACCTTCCTCAGAATGCTCCAAGCCTCCCTGACCTCCCAGTAGCCTCGGAGCATCCTGTGTTGTGTGCTTGTGGGCCTCAGAGCTGGGGGGACCCCTGAAGGCCACTGTGCATGGGCTGCATGCTGAGACTGGTGAGGTGCTGCCCTGGGACATGGCAGTGGTCTGCTGGAGGCTCGGCGGCCCAGCCCACAGCCAGCCCCGCAGAACGCGTACACAGCTGCTTAGTTCCAAGGAGGGAGGAGACTAAGGGCCTCGGGAGGTAGCGATTTGGCCATGGTCTCCCTTCTGTTCCCCTCATTCCAGGTCTCCTCTCAGGAGACCCCATCCCTCTCCCCTAAACCCCTCCCATTAGTTTCTATACAGGAAAACCGGAGGACTTTAAGGCAGCCTTCCTGGGCACACAGGTGCCCCAGATCCTGATAGTACAGCCAGGAGAAAGAAGGAGGAACAGGGGAGATGACGAGTAATCAGGACAAGAGCCACCTGGATAGGCAGGTGGTGGCCTTGGGACTGCTCCTGCACTCCTAGCATTAATGCCGCCATGATTGTAATAGAAACGATGGTCATATGGCTTCCTTTGACTGGATATTGACTATGTGTTGAGTGTCCTATATCCCAGCTACTCAAAGTGGCCCGGGGACCAACTGTGTTACCTGGTATCACCTTCAATTTAGAAATGCAGAATCTCAGGCCCTACCCTAGACCTGTGGCGTCCAAAGCTACATTTGAAAGAGATTCTCATGATTTTGATGGATAGTGAACTTTAAGAAGCCCTGCTCTTTAGTTAGCCATTCTTTTGCTTAATTTTTGTGATCATATGAGGAAAACTCTTATTGTCCCCATTTTTCAGATGGGGAAACTGAGTGTTCAGAAAGGTTAAGGTACTTACCCAAGATAATATAGCTAGTGAAGGATCGGATTAGGGTCAGCACAAAGCCCTTTTCTGCTCAGATTGGGCTAGTGACTGCCCCCTGAGCCAAGCCTGGCCTTAGCCTTGTCATGGAGATTTGGGTTCCTTTTAAAGGAAATTTGGGGTGGTCCCAGCCGAGTATAGGCTTAGACTGATAGGTAAGTGTGGTAGTGTTGGAGGCACCCTGGGCTCTCCTGCCCCCTGGACCTGAGATACTCGAGGGTCATGTCTGAGGCTCCAGGGCCACCCTGGGAGGCACACAGCCACCTGGCCCGCCTGTGACCCTGGGTCTGGGCCAGGAGCAGATGGACTGCAGAGGGAGTGTTGAGAGAGCAGCTGACCCTCCTTGACTCAGGACAAGTGCTGCATTCTGAGGCAGGCCCGTTTGTTGTTTTGCTGAGCCAGGCTGGAAAGTGTGTGTGTGTGTGTGTGTGTGTGTGTGTGTGTGATATCTCTCAGTGGGCATGTGCAGAATCTGTCCGGGAGAAAATTCCGGAAAGAAGCCAGTTGGAAACTGCACAAGGAAAAGTACTTCTGTTTGGGGGAACATGGGGGCCAGGGAATAGGGAAGGGGAGAACACGAAGGTGGCGGAGAATAAAGTGAACGGGCTGGGCATTTAGGAGCCCTGAGATCTGATTTCTGCTTTGTCAGTCACTCCACAACACCCCCCCCCCGGCCCCGCCCAGCCTCAGTTTCCCCACTGGCAAAATCTAGGGGCTGGGCAGGTGCTCCCATCATCTCTATAGCTCCCTTCAACCCTGATTTTCTTTCATCCGAATGAATAGATGATTCCCCATAATGAGATGCCGTGGAGGGAAATGTTTGAGAGGTCAGAGGGACCCCGCTGCCGCCAGGCCCGAGGGCGGGCGCCCCCTCCTGGCAGCCCAAAGCCTCGTTGGGAGAACGTCCAGGTGTGAGAGAAAAGTGCGGGGGGGGGGGGGGGCTAGGGAGCGCTCAAAAATATCGGGGGAGCTGGCTGTGCTGAGCAGAAGCACGGAGGAAGAGACAGCAAGACCGGGTGAGACGTACCTTCAAAGGCCTGTCGTGTAAAGTGTTAGCGAGCACCCCTGTTCCTGGCGTGCGCCCAGGACAGACGCTGGCGCTTTGCCCCCCACCCCCCTCGGGCAGCCGGCTGGGCACCGTCCCTGTCCCTGTTGTGTGGCCCACGTGTGTGCCCGCGCTGGCTGCTTGGACCCCTGCCTCCCCTCCCCTGGGCTCCGGGGGCGCTGTAACCCCTGGGCTGCCCCTCCCCCGGGGGCACACACTCAGAACCCCGGGGCTTCTCTAGTGAGAGAGAGGGAAAGAAACTTCCTCTCCGGGGCCGGAGGAGGCCTTCAATGCTGTGTCTGGTTTCCGCTTCAGAGCCAGGAGATGAAGTAGGGGCTGTTTTTTCCGTTTTGGGCTCCCCCACCCCAACTACCATGAGCCAGCCTCATTGACCTTCCTGCTTTGAGCCCAAGCTCAGTATTCTTGGCTTCAGAGATAGAAGTTCAGGGGCCCAGGTGGGAGGAGGGCTCACTGTCCCCCCACCCCCACCCCAGGAAGCTCTGGAAGGCATAATCACCCCAGTCCCACAGCCAGGGGTGGCTAGACTGCAAGGTGTGTGCTGGGCCTGGGAAGGGCATCCGGGGGAGGACAGGGATATTCTGGAGGAGTGTGGCTGCCCTCCTGAGTGGGGTCCGGACAGGGACGGCGAGAGGATGGGACTCTCCTATAGACAGAACTTCTGGGGCTTCTGCCCTCCTGGGGAGCCTTTCCTTCTAGGAACTGGAATCCGGGCCTAGCCGGAGAGCCGCAGGGAAGAGGCGGAGGGAAGTGCCTTAGGGAAAGGGATCCAAACTGATGTTTATCGAGCACCTACTACATGCTGCGTCCTGTTCCAGGCACTCAAGGTTCCCAGTAACCTATGATTTTAAACAGTCGGCTCTCTTGATTCAGTGAGAAAACAGGCTGAATGGAAGAGGTTACAGAGGTCACACAGAAACACCTGGAATTCAAGTCTTTTAGAAGAAAGGTTAGGGATGGGGAGTGGGGGTGCAGAGGCAGGTACAGATAACAGAACCACAGTGTTGAGACCTGCAGAAGGACCCTAGAGATAGATCATCTCCAGCCTCATTATCTTCCAGATAAGGAAACAGCCTCAGAAACAAAGTTGCTTCAGCAGAGTCTTGCTCCAGTGGCCCTGTACCCCGCTGCCTCCGAGGACATCTTTGCTTCACTCCCTAGAAGCATACAGCTCCCTTCCAGGGCAGGGGGAGACTGTGGCATCTGGCCCCTCCTCTGGGAAGGGAGCTGTTCCTAGACAGCCCCATCTGTGTGCCTGAGACAGAGTCAATGGGCCAGAAGCCGTGGCCCTGGCTTTTCTATTATTCCTTCGGATTTGGGCCTCCAGAGCTGCCCCAGTCCCTTCTCTGCTCTAGGCCGTGCTCTGAGTCCTTGGGGCCAACATGGTGCCTAGCACGCAGTGGGCCATCAGGTTGGACACATGAACAGTTGAATGGTTAAAGGACCCTTGTCCCCGTGGCAGGGACCCCAGGCACAAGGTGGGGCCTCTGAGCCACTCCTGTAACTCTGCCGACAGTCCCTTTGTTCTTCCCTCTCCACAGGCAAAGAACAGAAGGAGACCAACATCGAATCCATGAAAATGGAGGCAAGTGTTTTCCTCAACCCCCAGGGGCTCTGTGGATCCTGATTCTAGAAGAAAGCCACCTCCCTGACCAACCGTGGCGAATGTGTGTGAGGGGATCCTGAGGTGGTCTGTCCCCTTCTTTACATGTCCCCGTGTAAGGAGGAAAGGAGATGGGTGTGGAGGCTAGAAGCCCCCCAACAAGGCAGCCAGCTGGTCCCCTCTGAGACCAGACGCCTCCCCACATGGTTCATGTCCATGTGCCCCCCCACCCCCCAGCCCGTGGCTCACTTCTCCAGCCCAAACAGGGCCTTGCCCAGCACTCTCAGGGTTGACATCTCTGGCCAGGAGTCAAAGCTCCTGTGTTCTGTTTGAGGTGAGTGCCTCCTCAGTTTCCCCTCAGGAGGAGCGAACCTTGCAGTGGGACTGTCAGTGCCCATCTTAATGCCAGTCTGTCTCTCTGTCGTCTCTCTGTCCTAGGGCTCCCGGGGCCGGCTGCGGGGTGGCTTGGGCTGGGAGTCCAGCCTCCGCCAGCGGCCCATGCCGCGGCTCACCTTCCAGGCGGGGGACCCCTACTACATCAGCAAGCGCAAGCGGGACGAGTGGCTGGCACGCTGGAAAAGGGAGGTGAGGTGCCTTCTGGCCTGGGCCCCAGCCTGCCCCACAGAATTGGAAAACCAGAAGTTAGCTTCAGCTGCCCTCTGGAGCTGTTGTCAGGCCCCAGCCAAGCCTCAGTTTCCCCTTCGGGTTAACCTCTTGCACTTACAGGAAACCGCTTAACTCCTAGGCAGTGACTGGTTTCTTTTTTTGTTCAACAAATGTTTATTGATCACTTCCCATGTCTCAGGTAGTGTACTAAGCTCTGTGCGTATACAATTCCTGGCCTCATGGAGTGGATGTTCTGATGGAGGAGACAGAACAAGTAAAGACAGAAAAGTAAAGGAGGGGCTGAAATAGAGGATAGCAGAAGCCTGCTTTAGGTGGGGGTGGTCAGGGGAGGCTTCTTGGAGGAGGTGGCCTTTTTAAGTTAAGACCTAAAGGAGCAGGAGAGCTGGCTCTGATCTGGTTGCTCCTTGGCCCTTCAGTCTGCACTACCTCCATGCCTCTTGCTGCTAAATCCCTCTACTGGCTAGCTTCTACCACCCCCCACCCTCGACCCTGAACCCCCGCTGCCCGCGACCCCCATGGAGGGTATCTGGTGAGGAGTGGGGGTGGGGGTAGAATGTTCTAGGCAGAGGAAACACCACAAGCAAGACCCTGACTTGTTTGGCAAAACAAGAGACCAGTATGCCCCGCGTGAAATGAGCGAGGGAGAAAGTGGGGTCAGACATGGGGTCCAGCCATGTGGGGCTCTGCAGGTCTTGGCCAGAAGCTGGTATAATTCTGAGTACATGCAAGGAGATAGAATCAGTAAGTCAGTAAGGCTTGCTGATGGGTGGGAGGGGCGAAAGAGGGGAAGAAACGGCAGGTCTCACCTGAATACCTAGGGATGCTTGTGCCGTGTCCTCAGATGGGGCAGGCAGCTGGAGGAGCGGGTTTGGGACTGCTGGGAACTGGCAGTTCAGCCTGAGAGGCCGAGGTGCTTGTAGCCGGCGGGGTGGGCAAGTCCGCACTTCAGGTGCAAAGACTGGAGGACGTCAAGAGCAGAAGCTGCTGTTTAAGTCCAGAGAAACGGATGAGCTCACCTGGCGATAGGGAAAGAGAAGAGCCCAAATCCCAAGTTTCCTCCCTGGAAACTGCACCATTTATGGGCTGCGTAGAGAGGACGACAGGGCTGAGAGGCACGTCCATTGCCTCTGACAACCCGGAGGTAGCTGGTGACTTTTCTAAGAGAAGCTTCCGTGGGGGTGGAAGCCAGCCCATGGCAGACCGCAGCAGGGACAGGAGGTGAGGCCGTGGACACTGAAAGACCAAGGAGCCAGCAGCCTATCAAGCCTGATGTGCGGGGCCGCTCTCCTGTCTGATCCGCAGATGGACCTCTGGCAGCAGGAAGGCAGCAGAAGTGGCGTGAGTTGCCACCATCTGGGGCGTTCGCCCCAGGCCTTCAAAGGAAGGCATTGGCCGATTTACACTGTGTGAGTGCTCGCTCTAGAAGAAGTTCAGAACGAGGTAGGGGTTGGTCTGCGTGATGGTCTCCAGTTCCTTCGGGCTCCAGGAAGGCAGAAAATTTCCCTCCTGGAAGCGCCTGGAGAAGGGACCGCCTGTCAAGTTTCCCTGAGAAGAGAGGCACTTGACCCTGAGCTCAAAGTGTGGTCTTTAGGACGAAATTCAGGAACTGGGGCTGTTCTTGCCATCTGGTGGGTTGCCTACTAACTAGCCCCCTGGCAGCCAGTGGGGGCAGGGCGGAGGGATGCATTTTCCTGCTCTCCCAGAGTCCTGGGGCCAGAAGGCTAGGCCTAATGACGTTTAGACCTGGAACACTCATGCACTCTGCGGTTCTCAGACTAGGCTTCCCTGAAGAAGCAGTATGGAAGCCTGCCCTCAGCCACCAGAGAAAAGGGGATCTTCTCTCAATTCACAGGAAAAATTAGGATAGTCGGGGCATTTTCTCGATTTTATCATTTCCACTAGAATTTAAAAAGACTTGATCATGGGCCTCTTGTAGCATACGCAGAAGCAGAGAGAGTGGTGGGCTGAGGAAACCCCCACGTACCTATCATGCAGCTTCAACAAGCATCAAAAGCTTTTCTAGTAAACTCTCAATGTTTGCCATCCACTTCCCCACCCCCAGCCAAGAAAGGTCATTGATGAGCATTAAGAGAAAAACTTGGAAAGTTGATTCAACTGCAAATGTTTTAGGTATATGTGACTTGAGATGTAGAGGTCTTCCCCTGCCCCCAAAATATATTTTCTGGGGCACCTGGCTGGTTCAGTCTGTTGAGCACAAGACTCTCGATCTCTGGGTCTTGAGTTCAAGCCCCACGTTGGGTGTAGAGCTTACTTAAAAAAAATATATATATATATATATATATATATATATACTTTTTGCCAATCTTTTCCTTCCTTATTTATATTCTGTGACTAAAGAGTCCATCGAGGATTTGTGACTGTCAGCACAGGAGTCAGAGCTGCTGGTCACCTCAATCTCAGAGTAGGGGGCAGGGGCTGCACTTAGGTGCTGGCCAGGGGCTCAGGCCCCCTTCAGGCTTCCTGCTGCCTGCTGAGGCCTGGCCCCAGTACCATACCCGCCCGCCTTGGGCTGTGCCTGGCGTCTAGCGGACAGCTAGTTGCAGGTAACATGAATGCTGGGGAAACACAGCCAGCTTCAAGACTGCCACGTTCCCTTCAGACTGAAGAGTAGTAACTGTCCTCACAGAGTGGCCTACCAGACGTAAAGAAACCCTTTCACCCCTGGCCACCTCACCTCGTTCCCTGGCATTCGACCCTTTCTTCTGATACTGCCTCCCTTGGCCTTCCTGACCTTGGCCCTGAAGTTCTTCCCCATTTCCTCCAACTGCATCTGCTCAGCCTCCTCCTCTGTCCCGTGGCGATGGCATCCCCAGATCTCTGCCTGCCCCTCTGCCCCCCGCTGCTCTTGATCCCCCTCCTTAACCGCTTAAGGGCTCTCATAGATCCTACCATCTACCTGCCTGCCTCCCAAAAAGACATGTCCCCTCCCCAAAGCATGGTTCCAGATGTTTCCTAGGCAGTGTCACTTGAAGGGCCAGCCAGCCCTTCCTAACCTCAGAATGCAACACCTGCTCTTTAAAACTTCCTGCAGGGCCCCGTTATTGGGCAGTCAGAACTCTCCGTGTCTGTGCACTGTGTAAGATACTGGGGGTACTGGAAGCCTAGAGCATGCCTAGTCACCCCAAGATAGGATGAGGGTTCAGGGTACCTCGGGAAGGGCATCACCCGTGGATCATCCGTGCATCAGCAAGAGGTGGCTTCTGGCTTTTAAGGGGTGAACTGGAATTTAGGAAAGAGAGTAGAAGGGCATTGCGGAGGGAGGTGTATGACCTGTGCAAAGGGTCTGGGGCACAAGGCAGCATGGCCTTTTCAGGATCAGGAAGGGAAGTTCGTGGTGGGGCACAGAATGTGGGGCCTGAGGACTGTGTTGTCCCGTCTTGGGGTTTCCACCAGACCCCAGTCTACACCTGCCCCTTCCTTGGTGCACATGCCCCACCTGGGGGGCCTGCTTCCCTGAAAATATTCCACCAGCTGCATTCCCTTTTGCCATGACACCCTTGTCAATCCAGTTACTAAGTGAGGTTCACTTTTGACTTTTCCATCTGAGATTACCTACCTCCCCAGGCTTTCCTCCCCCAGAAAAAAAAAAATGTTTAAGGCGGCTTAGAATATCACGAAAGGAATGAAATGTAAAGTAACTGGGTGAGGAAAAGGAGACGTTTGCTCCTTCCCCGGGGCCGAGGTGGGAATTCCGGCTGGAGGGGGGAAGCTCTTGTCTTCCGTCTGTGCCTTCATGGATTCCCTTCACTTCCTTCCTAAGCCTTTTTTTTAATTAATCTGTATTTAGATTTAGCCAGCTGGACTCAGTTTAGATGATCCCAATTTTGTTGGCAACATCCAAAGCATCATAGTCAGGGGCCAGCCGAACGTATGCCTTCTTCTCTCCATCAGGCCTGATTAAGGTGTTGACCTTGGCCACATCCATGTCATCGAGCTTCTTCACAGCCTGTTTGATCTGGTGCTTGTCGGCCTTGACATCCACCATGAATACAAGTGTGTTGTTGTCTTCTGTTTTCTTCATGGCCGACTCAGTAGTCAGGGGGAACTTGATGATGGCATAGTGGTCAAGCTTGTTTCTCCTGGGGGCGCTCTTTCGAGGGTATTTGGGTTGCCTTCGGAGACGCAGAGTCTTGGGTCGTCGGAACGTAGGTGATGTGCGGATCTCTTTTTTTTTTGTGACTGTGGACGCCTTTCAGCACCGCTTTCTTGGCTTTCAAAGCCTTTGCTTTGGCTTCGGCTTCGGGAGGGGCAGGGGCTTCCTTCTTAGCTTTCGGCGCCATCTTCGTAAAAAGCCTTCCTAAGCCTTTTAAGGACTAAGCTGTGCTTGAATCATGACGAGGCCTTGCTCGACAACCTACAGTTGCTTGACAACCTACAGTAGCTCCCCACTGTCTCCCTCATGGTGTCAGGAATCCTCAGGCCGTTTGTCCAGGCATCGGTGCTCCTGTGACTTCCCCCCACCGCACCTCACTACCATTCTTCATGAGAAAGGTCCTCTGAGAGGGACCAGTCCCCCCGTATATTGGCCTCTTCTTTCCTCCCTGCCTTTGCTCCCCCTGGGGTTTCCTTTAGCTGTTCTTCGGGAGTCCGCAAGGCTCTCCGGCTCATCCTGACCCCCTTCTCTGCACCCCATAGCCCTTGCTGTTAGTATTTTTGGCTGTAGCACTCTGGGAAATTTCACAGGGTGTTTTTCACTATTTCTTCCCTGTTAGTCGAGTCGTTCCCCCATCACACCCAGTCTGATGTCGGGCAGGGGACATGGGTTCAGCAAATGGCTGTGGCTTGGCCATGCAGTTGACAGGTTGGTGAATGTGGAACACCTCCTCAGAGAGCTCAGCCCTGCGATTTCTGCCTTGAGGCCCCAAGCCCTTGGTTTCCATAGGGTTTTCCCAGAGGCGCCGACAGGTGTACCTGGAGAACAGCTTGGGGCCCGGGGACCCGTGCAATTAGGTTCTCATGGCTGAGGGGGGATGCCCTGATTCTTGTCCACCCTGTGTTCCTGTGGTTTCTGCTGGGCCTCTGCTGTGCTCCGCCCGGGAGAACTGGGCCCAGGTCCCCACAGGCAGAGAGGGTCCAGGCCCTGGTAGCGGGGAGGGCGGGCGTGAGGTAATTCCTCCTCCCAGGGGAGGTCAAGGCCTAGGCTCCTCTTTCTGATAATTAACAGAACAGAAGGACCCAGGGGGAGTACTCTGGGCTTAGCAAGGGCTTCTCCTATGTATTACTTCATCGGTTCTCACCATGGTGAGGTGGAGGGGTGAGGAGGGCTAGTCAGGCAGTTGGGACATCAGCCAGCCAGAGGGGCCATGGACCCCCAGTTCGTACCACTGCTTATGGCTTCAGGGCTCATGTGAAGCTGGGGGATGCTAGGGCTGTCAGTAGTGTCTTCCCCCAAGCCCGATTTTAAAGTTCTATCAGGGCAAGGGTACCGTGTCCTGCTGATCTAGGACCTGGTCCTTTTTCTGGCTCCCATCCCAAAGGAGGAGGGATTCATGCCTCTTTACACTTGCGGGATGCTTCGTACATACTCGGTAGCGATGATGGCAAATAATCTGTGGTTCTAGTCTCTCGTCCCCTTCCGTGCCCCTCCTATAGCGGGCAGCGCCCCCATCCCCTGCCTCCAGGTTGCCCTACAGGCAGCAAAACTTTCACTTTCCTGAAGGGAAGGGTGCCTTTGGAGGCAAGTTCAAATACCACTTGGTGACTTACCTAGGGTGGGACCTCAGTGTCTCTTGCAATCTCACTGAGCTGAGGTTCCTTGGCCGTAGCTGGCCTTGGCTCTGCAGCGTGTGTCCTGGGCGTGGCTCCTGCCCACGTGAGCAGCCTGTGCCTGTGCCTGTGCCTGCTTTCTGCCTCTCCCCACCCCGAGCTTGGTAGACGCAGGCCCTCTGCGCACTGCTGTCCCCAGGGCTGGCATTCCGGAGGGACTGGGTAAAAGTGTGCTGAATGAATCAATAATTCGAGTCTCAGAATCATGTGGGCTAATAAAGGAATTCTTAATATCCAAAGCTCCTAGAGCAGGGCTTGCCTAAAACAGGAACCTGATGATTTTTGAAATGATTTCATTTATTTATTAATTATTATTATTTTCTCGAAATGATTTTAAATGACACACGTATTACACAAATGCGTTCTTCTTGTAAAAAAAGACTCACCCCTCCCCCATGGGTTTAAGTCCCCCAGCAGAAGCACGTAGTTGTTAGTTTGGTGATAGGACGTGATTTTTTCTGTCCATCTCTGTGTGTATAAATATATAATTTTGTTTCACAGTTGTTTTTGTTTCTTTTCCTTTTTTACATAAATGGAACCACATCATAGTTTCATTTTACAGCTTGGTTTTTCACTTACAATAAGCACCAACAATCTAGCCATGTAATTACGGTTCTATCCCACTGTACAGATTACCACGGTTCTACTTACTTGTTCTCTGAAGTGGGGTGGGGGGCTGTGCGCGGTGTTCATGTTGGTTGAGTGTTTTATCGCGTGAGCACCTGCGGTGGTGAGCATCCCTGGTCCTGCCTCTTTGTGCATCTGTGTTTCTCTAAGACAGACACCCAGAAAGAGAAATGCTAGGTCGAAGGGACTGTGTGCTTTCCATTTTGTCAGGTCTGCCAAATTGCCCTCCAGAAAGGGCAAGGACCAATTTCTGCTCCCATAAACAGGGCATGAGTAGACTTCCACCTTTGCCAGCGTCATTATTGGGCTAATCTAAGGGGTGGAGAAAATGATGTCTTGCTATGATTTAATTGGCGTTTCCCAGATAGTAAGTGAGGTTGGACATCTTTTCATATGGTCTTTGGCCATTTGTGCTGTTGCTACTAGGAGCCCAGCAAATGTTGCTTCTGCTTGCTTTATAACCCCACCGTGCTTCCTGTCCGTCCTGGGGAGAACAGCCTGTGAATGTCCAGAGGCTCGTCTCCTGCTGTGCTATATTCCATTTAATAAGCAAACGCTAAGCACCTACCACGTAGGGGGCCATTGTGCTGGGGGCTTTGGGAATAAGGAGATGAATTAGGTGTGATCCTCTGGGCTTTAGTACAGGAGACTTGAGAAATGGTGGCACCAGCAACGTAAACCATTAAGGACTAAAACCAGATTATGAGCAAAGTATACGGCAAGTAGTTTTAGGTTGTTCTGGTCAGCAGGCATTCCTTACTTATCCGCCGTATGTAAATTTATGACAACGTGAACTTTCTTACAGGATGGCCTCAAAAATAACATCTCCCTTCCAGGAAGTGAGGCCATTTGGGGCAGGCATGACAAGACTACTTTACCAAAAGGCTGAACAGGTTTTTAAAGGTATGTCTGTGACAGCCTGTAATCAGAATGATTTTCAGGGCTGGCCTTTAGGATGGGCTGTGAAAATTGTCATCCTAGAGGCTCCCATGGTCTCCTAAGTAGGTGGGCCGTTTGCACCCTGGAGCGTTCACTTCATCTGGAGGGTACAGAGAAGAGCTCTTAGAACAATCCCCACTTCTTAGGGATGAGAAAGCAAGTGGTAGCCATGGGCGGCAGGGTCTAGCAGCTGACCGCACCAACCCTGGAACCCAGCGAAAGGAGTCGGACTTGACTGAGCTCCTATTTCTTGCCAGGCACTGTGCCAAGAGCGTTCACTTTCACCCCAGAGCTAAGATGTGATCAACTGAACTCGTATATCGGGACCCACCAAACAGAGTCTGCTTCAGGGTCCCCCCCGCCGGGGCGGAAATGTAAACCTCAGTCCATTTGCGATTATGGGAAACACTTGTCCGCAAACCTCACGGGCACCAATCATAGTCGTCTGGCTCAGCTTTTGCGCCAGCTCACCTGAGCCTAAAAAAGCAGGACCTGCTAGCCTTATAAGGAAACTCCTGACTTCCTAGCCAATCGAGCCCTGCTTCCGCCTTGCCTCTCCCAATATTCTAGCAAGCTCTCTCCCATCCAGAATCCCTCGGGGAGAGTGCTCCGTTACGTTTTGGGTTCTGTGCTCCCTGATCCGTGGACTGTTTTCCCGTGAGTAAAGGACATCAAACTCATTAGTAAACTGTTTTATTTTTGTCATTGGACAGATACATTGTCTGCAATTACTATAAGAACTATTTTTATCCCGGTTTTACTGATAGGAAACCAAGATTTCCCCTAGATAAGGAGGTAAGAACCACATGGATATGCTTGTAGAGCATTCCCAGGGCAAGACTGATCTCATGCTGCTCTGTTTTGCACCCAAACGACTCACCTAGAACAGAATCTTCCTGGTTTGCAGTCGTAGCTTTTCTTCCAACTAAAGTATGGGGTTAAAAGAGGGGCAGCGCTAGGTGGCCCAGCAGCCCCCAGCTGCATCCACTCCCCATCTCCTGGGCCACCCACTGTCTTTCCAGGTTTGGGTCCTTTTCAGTCCCTGGGACTGGTCCGCCCCGCTCTGCAACTTTGGTCCTAAGCCCTTCCTTCCCTTGAATTGCAGTTTTCTCACAGCTGTCCGTTTGACATTGTGCGATTGGATTAAAACAATGTTGGAATGCAATTCAGGAGGCCTGGTTTCTGGACTCAGCCTCGGCCCCTGATCGATTTGAGAAGGTCTTTCTCCTCTCTGTCTGCACGTCCGCTTCCGTATTTGTAACCTGACGGAAATAGACGTAGCTGACCCCAAAGATTTTAAAATTTTGTAATTTGGGGGTGGAGGGCGGGAGTCCTGCTCTGTGGTGCCTTTGTCTCCTATACTACCCTGTACGTGAATTCCAAATCAAGTATTCGAGTGCGTTCTCAGACCTTACATACGTACCTCTGTAGGAAGCACACCCATAAAGTATCCCGATAAGGATTTGTATAAAGACTTCTGTGACATGGACGTGTTTGGCGCTATAGTCTAGCTTTTTTTTCCGCTTCCCTGCTATCTCTCTTTCCTCCTCTGGTGTTACATGCCCAGATCAGAAAGGTTGACTGTGGTACTATCTTCAGACACCAGGTCTGGGCTGGGGAGGGGCCGAAAAGGGCCATGTTGCAAAGCGTGCTCTCCACCTACCCCCCCATCCCCACCCCCACCAGTGTGTCAACCACACTCCTGTCCTCCTGGGGCATTTCCTTAGCTCGGGAATTCACCTTCCAGCTTCCGGCTTTGGTGGCATCTGCTTAGATCTGCCCCTTATTATTGGTTTCCTTTTCATGAGCACATATTCATTCATTATTTCAAGGACTTGTTGAAACTTAGCTGAGGAAGTACTGTGTGCTCAGGCTTTAAGATAACACCACGTGTGTTTGGGTATCTACCCCATTCCCACATTTTCTAGACACTAAGGAAACAAATGTGGAGGAAAGCCAGAATCCCACCCCGGGATCCCCCTTCCCCTCCAGAGGGGTGGGCAGGTATGGGAATGTCTGCCTGTAGCCCAGTAGGGCCATTTTGGAAATAGGACCATATGGGCCATGGGAGCGACTGACTAGCCCTGCCTGAGGACCTTGGCGCAGGCTTGCCGAAGAGAGGAGACAGCATGCAGGCCTTCCACAGGAGCCGGGAGTCTCCCTGGCAGGAATGGTAGCAGCACGGCATTGGGTGGGCTCCTGCGGCAGGTGCCGAGAAATCCTCTGGGAGTTTGGAGTCCAGAGCACTTCAAGATGGTTTGCATCATTAGTTCAACCTCGGGAAACATTCTCGTAGCACTTTTTTTGTTTTTTTTTAAAGATTTTATGTATTTATTTGACAGAGAGAGACACAGAGAGGGAGAAGCAGGCTTCCCGCTGAGCAGGGAGCCCGATATGGGGCTCGATCCCAGAACCCTGGGATCATGACCTGAGTCGAAGGCAGAGGCTTAGCCCACTGAGCCCCCAGGCGCCCATCTAGCACTTTCTATGAGGCAAAGGAGAATATATAATGGCGATGTTCTCCCTGCTTTGCTTTAAAGAGCAGACGCATGTCCAGGAGACCCCCAGGGACGTTCAAGCCTGGGGAGGCCAGCCTGCCTATATGACTCTAGCCAGTACGTTAGATGAAGGAGCTAATGGGCTTGAATTCAGTTGTTACTGAACACACAACAGCGCTGAGCTGATGCTGGAGGACTTGCTCCCTGGCCCGTCCCAGAGCTGCATGGGGCTGCTGGAGGAGGCTGGACTTTTCACCATGAACCTCAGTGTCAGGCAGGAGCTCTTGGCCGCGGGGGCGCGGGGGAGGGTTGGTGGTGGGGGCGGGATTTCAGGGAAAGAACCACTGAGGGCAAAGAGGAGGCATGAAGCTTCTGGGTTGGGTAGGGAACAGCAAGAGGCTCTGGTACGTCGTGTGTGAGAGTCAGGAAGTGTAAGAAGAGATAAGACGACAGAGGAAGATGGTCAGATCGGCAAAGGCCTTCCTGTCACAGTGAGAGACCGAGGCTTCACTGTGCAGGAGAGAGCAGGGGTGTGAGAGAAGCGAGTGTGGATTTTAGGAAGGTGACCCTGGCGGCATGGCAAGGGAGGCCAGAGCCAAAAAGCTGAGAAGGAGGAGGACTTAGGACAACATTCCATGGCTTTGACCGAGGGTCCAGGTCACAGGAGGCAGACAGGATAGAACTGTCTGCAGTTGGAGGGTGGAGAGAAACCTGCTTTGTTTGGGGACTGGGGGTGGTGGTCTTCATCTGAGCTAGAGAATCCTAGAGGGAGAGCAGCTTTGGGACCGGACGGTGGTGTGGGCTTTTCATTTCCTTAAGGATGTATTTTGATCAGCAGGAGTTCTTCATTTTAATAAGGTCCAGTTTATCCCATTTTTTTTTCTTTCATTTTTTTAGTGTGTGTAGCTCAGAATTCTCTGCCTACCCCAAGGTTGGGAAAAGGTTCTCCTAGGAGGGGCTGGACCTTTGAGTTAGACGTTGTTAGACAAACTGCTTTTGAGAAGTCAGCAGGGTGGCCGTGAATGGGGAGAGGTGTACCAGGCAGCTCAAAAGGTGGGTTCGGAATTAGGGTCCCCGTTGTGGAAGGTGAGTGCACGCTGCAGGGGGAAGGGAAAGGCCTGGAGTGCAGGCTTGGAGAGCAGCCCGCACTGACCCGGATAGTGCGGAGCAGGGACGCAGAGCTCCTGGGAGTCCCTGGCAGCCGGGACTTTGAGGACTTCCCCAGAAGGAGCTCTGAAACCCATTAGAGGACCATTCAAGACCCCTTTGTCGCTAATCTGCAGAGCCCTTTCTAATCTGCGTGAAGTGTCTGGTCATCCTGGCCTCCACCGCTCAGTTTATACTTTTCCCAAGGCCACCATGTCTTGTGTGTGTGTGTATGTGTGTTTGGGTGTGTGTGTATAATTTTCCATTTTCGGACTTGCCATTTTTTAATTACAACTCTTTGCAGTGCCTTATGACTCTTCCCCTATTCCTCTTTAGTCAGTAAATGGTGGGCAGTATAAATGTTTTAATTTTCCATTCCCAACCTAGATGGGTTGAACAAAAATAGGGATGAAACAGCTCAGTCTCCTGAGTATTTGCTTCTAGATGCTGTTTAAAGGGCAACTTTGCGGGGTAAACAGATACCAAAAATTGAGTTGGACTTGCTTTATACACAACAAAAGTGCGATCAGAAGTCAGCATCTTGAAGGGTGTGTTGGTGTAGTAACACTGCATCAGAATCACCTGGGCAGGGCATTCAAAAGGCCCATTCCCAGGCCTCTTTTGGAACGTCCTAGAGGCAGAAGCCTCTTGGGGGGTTCCCGGGAAAGCTGATTTTCTAGCCGGCTCCCCAGATAATTCTGAGACTTACGGAAGTTTGAGAACCACCAAGCTTTGGATGATTCCAAGGAAACCAAACTTGGGACGCAAGTGATTTCCAAAAGATGTCTTTATTGTATCACCTACATTGCGGGGTGCGGGGGGGGTGCTCTGTGCACATTGGGGTCACCGGGGATTTTTGTTTTTGCTTTAACCACCATGGTCTGGGCCCCTCCTCTGGATTTGTTCCTTACATTTGGAATTTAGTGATGGACCCTGCCCCCCCCCCCCCCCGCTTCTGAAGCTCTCCAGGTGATTCTAACGTACAGCCCAGGGTGGGACTCTCCGATCGGGAATCCTGAGCTGGGAAAGATGTGCGGCGTCTAAAGCGGGCAGCGCTAGGGAACTGTTTCCAAACATGGGTGGGGGAGAGAAGACCGGAAAGGACTTGGTACAGGAATTCAAATTTTCCCTTTGGGATGGAGATTGTAGGCGTTCCTGCTGTTTTCAGCAGTTTACCGCTTGGCTCGTCCGCCGGGATCCTCCTGGGGCTTCTCTTAGGACTCTGAAACTTGAGAGGGTCTGCATGCCTGAATCTGAATGGTGGTCCCCGAGGCCCCTCCCTTTGACCCCCAGGCCTAGAGCAGGGGTGGGGGAGGGGAGGGAAGGGGACAGCAGCCCAGGCAGTTTGGGTTTACCAGGTTCCTTTTGACCCATACCCCAAGGTGTGAAATCTACGTTTCTCGCAAGGCTCGGGTTTCTAAAGCAAAGTGACCACATCGACAAGTCCTTAAGCCAACTTGACATAGGGTTCTTTCCACCTGTCAAATGCTGCCCCCCCAACTTCCTTCTGTCCTTCCTGTAACATTCAGCAGATATCCGTGGTCCCATCAGACTGATTAGGAAACCAGGATCCAGAGAAGGTAGGCATTTGCTGAACGAAGCTCCTGGCATCCACTGTGATCCCCTGCTCAGTCTGAGCCCTCCCATCCGGCTCCTGGTGGGGACTCGGTGAGGTACGGGCCAGCCACATGGCCACCTGTACCCCTGCTCCCTGCCCAGACCCCGCCCCCCACTCCCTGGTGGAGCCCTGCACACCCCGCCACTCTGGGCTGAGGGCTGAATGCGATCTGGAGGGGAGAGCTGGCTTTGCGGGGAAGCCTTCCCCTTACTGAGTGGCGCTGGAGCTGGCGGGAAGGAGAAGGCGGGTGGGTCAGTGAGGGACGAGGTAGCCGCTGCTGCAGCTCCAGGAGCCTCGGCGGCTGGGGCTCCCAGGCCCCTGGCATCAGGGAAAGTGCCGCAGTGACTGGAGAGAATGACAGGGCTGGGATGAGTGAAGGCCGCCTAGGGTGATGGCAAGGAGAGATGAGGCCAGGGGTCAGCTAGGAAGGGCCTCCCGACCCTTTCTGTGGCTCTCTGGATCCCTGGAATGCGTGCGAGGGGGACTGAGTGTGTGGATCGTACAGCGGGCGCCCCGGGGCGCCTCCTCCCTCGCACCCCTGCCCTCCCTGTGCTGGGGAGCCGAGGCGGCCGCAGACACCCCTGAAGATCTGGCTGCTCCTGTCTGAGAAACCAGGAGGCTGTGCCCACTCCTCGCTCCCCACCCCGCTGCACTCCCGTGCCCGCCCCCGCCGATCTGGGTCTCCTCCGATTTCCTTCAGCACACGGAGACCGCCTCCCCACCACATAATTTACCACCTAATTGCATGCTGTCTTGGAGGAGGGCTGTGGTTCCATGCGCGGTGGGTCTCGGGCACACAGTCGGGCTGTGAGTAACACAAGGGTGGAGGCCCGTCTCCCCCACCTCCGCAGTGTCCTCCCTGGGCCCAGCGGTGGTGGGTGCTCGGGACAGCTGTGCTCCTGGATCCCGGGGTCGGGCTGGGGTTCAGGTGGGCTCAGATGTCGGCTCCAGAGTACAGCACGGACCCTCCTGTGGGTTCTTCGACTCGCGAGGGGGATGGGGTGCCCCTGGCCCCCAGCGTTTGCCTGAATGCTGCACCTTTCCCGGGCCCAAGTTTGGGGAGGATGGCACAGAGCCCAACAGGCCGGCACAGTGCGGGTTGCCATGGTGACCCTTTTCGTTTCCTTCCGAAGGACGATCGTAGGACGATCGTTTCTTTCAGCCCGTTCATCCTTCATCCGCCTGGGCTGCCACCATTCTCTGCACTCTGGGAACCACGCTGCCCAGCCCCATTACCTCTGCTTTGTGCCACAGGGAACCACTTGTCGGGAGGCTCGGTTCTAAATCACAGTCCAGTATCAGCCGGTGGCGTGTTCTGGCTTGAAGGGGAGCAGTGGGGACAGGCCCTGTGCTCCTGGATCCCGGGGCGAGCTCACCTCAGCCTCTACTTCTACCTGCCCTTCCTCTCTCCAGACCACTTCCTCCTCAGTTAGTGGCTCAGACCCTCTGGGTGGGCTCAGTTCCTGAGGGCTTCGGTTTCCTGGTTTGTAACAAGGACAGCCGGGGCCTTTAGTGGTTTCCACACCTGGCAAGAATCAGAATTACCGAGGGAGGTTTCTCAGTGGATTCCTGGGCCCTGCCCCAAGCCTGCTGATCTCCGCAGGAGGGCCCAAGAATCTGTATTTTTTAAAAAAACCTCCTTGGGTGATCCTAATACAGTTAAACCCAACTGACTTGGGGATTCTCCTGGCAAGATGATCTGTGGGGCCCTTTCGGGAAGGAAAGGAAGCCCTGCCCTGTGCTGAGGACTGACCAGTCTTTCTGGGTTCTCAGAGCTTCTGAAGAGCCCCTCGCAGGCTACTCGTCAGGAAGCGGGTGTTTCCTGGTCAGGCTGGCTAAGCCAAGACCAGGCCCCCACCTTTCCCCCACAGGAGAAGGCTGGAGAGAGAGAATGACAGGAAGGGGGGGGATGTTGCCATAACAACCAGCTCCAGGCGGAGGCCTCCCTTCCAGGGGCTGGTACTTCACCCCAGTAATGGTGGTTTCCATGGAGATGGGTTACTGAGGGACAAGGGGAACATTTGCCCCACTTAGAGCATTAGTGAGGAGCTGCCAGAAGGCAGAACATCTCTAGGTGGGAACCTTGGACCCCTGTCAACGTGAAGCCGCCCCCACCCCCCCAACTATGGCCTCTGCTCTCCAGGTGCAGGTCTGACACTCTCCTGCTTAGTTGCTCTCCCTGCGATTGGTCTCCCTAGCAACAAGTCCTGCTAACTCCTTGCTGTTGGCTCCGTGGCTATTTTTAGCTTCACTGCCAGCAGCCCAGTCCTGGTCATTTGCTTGCAACCTCCATATGGATTGCAGGGGAACAGGCAAACAAAGATTCCCCGGGCTCTTTGGAGGGGGGCCTAGGCATGGACCTCTTAGTACCTCTTAGAATTTTGCTCTGCAAAGTATCTGTCCCCAACTGGGAACTTGGGCAGTGGATTCTGGAGGAGGCTCCCAAGACCATGTTGAATCCCGTTCAGCAAACACTGTTTAAACCCCCCTACAAGGTGCAAGGAGGTCTAGTCCTCACTGCTTCCACCCGAAGCCGAGCGAGGTCCAGGCCCTGCCCTCTAGGAGTTTTAATCTTGTGGAGGAGAAAGATGAGTACACAATTGCCTTAGTGGGCAAATATTGGCAGGTGCTGAGAGAGGCTTACGAGGTGCTCTGGGAGTAAGGTGGAAGAGGGACAGGGTAATTGGGGGGAGGGGGGAGGTAAGGGGAGGGTCCAGAGCAGCACTGTCCCGGCAGAACTTTCTGCAACGATAAAAATGTTTTAAAATCTGTGCTGTCCAGAACAGTCGCCCCAGCCACATGTGGCCCTTGGGACACCCGGAAGGTGGGCCAGTGCAACTGAACTTTTAGTTTTATTTAATTTTAATTAATTGAAATAGCACATGCAGTGAGTCGTGACCCCGTTGGACAGTTTGGGTCTAAAGAAACTCCTGGTGGAGGTAACTGGTGAACTGGGTGGGGGAAGCTAGATGGGATTTGGGCTGGTGGGAGTTGAAGGGGAGGAGTGAGGAACAGCATGAGCAAAGGCACAGAGGCTGGGGAAGGGCATATTTGGGGAATAGCAAGTGGGTGGGCCCAGTGTGGGCCGCGTGATGTAAGCGCTATACAGATTGTGGGAGCCTTGAATGCCGCGTAGAGTGTTGTCTGTAATCAGCAGGTAGTCAGTGTCTCCTGCTCCCGTGGGAGGCTTTTGGGCTTGTAGGTGGGAGATCAGATCAGAATAGACATCCATTTTGACCTCATGGCTTGTTGTCTTGGATATAGCCTCCCTGGCCTTGGGATGGCTGGGAATGCACGTGTGGCCAAAAAAGTATGCCGGGCATCCTCGATGTGTGGCTTTGCAGATGGCTTCATAGGGATCATGGCTTCTCTGGTTTTGAGTAGAGGGACTCAGGCAGTTAAATATCCTGTTTCGTAGAGGCCACATCACCTCCCCGCTCCTTCCAGCACTGGATGTCATGTCAAAGCAGAACACCCAGCACAGCTGACATGGCAATCCCACCTTGACATGTGGGAACTCCTGCTGGGGTTGGAGGGGGGGGGGGGGGGGGGGGGGGTGGTCGGCTCTCAGTTCCGTGAGCTGGAAAGTCAGATTAACCGCACTCACTGTGACCATGTTCTTCAGACACACAGGAATGTGACAGATACCATAATGTTAAATTTACCGATTTCTAACGGGACGGGTCCTCCTTGCCACACAGATCCTGCCGCTTGTCCTTTGGCCTTCGGGCAACTCAGTGGTATCAGAGTCACAGGAAGACGTTATTAAGATTAGAAGTTTGCTTGATGAATCCAGGGTCAGGGTGAAGAGTCAGGTGTCCTGAAATAAAGTAATTCATCAGGCCTGCTCTCTCCCTGTCAGGCAGGAAGGGTGCCCTCTCTTTAAGGTCACCCTCTCTTCGGGGCGTCCTGGATATTTCCTCTCCAACACTTCTTTTAGGCTCTTGACATCCACCAGATCTTCTTTTCATTGAGGAGTTCCCCCTTTTCAGCCTACTTTTACCACGTTCCCAAGACCTTGCCTTGTTTTGCATGACTCTTCTACTTCTGGCTGACCATCTTTATCACAATCAAAAGACCTGTCTCAGGGCGCCTGGCTGGCCCGGTTGGAATTGATCTCGGGGTCGTTGAGTTCAAACCCCACTTTGGGTGTAGAGATTACCTAAATAAATAAGCAAACTTAGAAAAAAGATCTATCTCAGGAGCCAGCTCTAGAGGATTACTTTGGAAGGCCGAAGACATATGTGACCTGAGGATCCTTGAAGCCTGCCCTGGTTTTTTCCCTGACCTTTTGCTAAGGTCCCCTCTTGTTCTAACTCTGAGGTCTCTTCTGTTTGAGGGTCTTTCTCTGCCCACTGAGCATGAAGAAGACACGAATCTCTGAGTGACTCAGCATCATATGGAAGAGGGGGAAACCTTTCCTCTCTGCATGACTACAGGAGAGGGATGGTACCCGAGGTTGGCGAGGGGGCAACCTTGAGTTTGGGCTTTCTTTTGCTTAAGCTGGGAGCTGTGTAGGAGGAATAAGATTTGAGTTAATTTTAAAAGATAAGAGTAAGGAAGTTTGGCAGGTGGAGGGAAAGGCTACTTTATAAGCGGGCCAAGAGAAAGTGAAAATGATGGCGCTGGTCCATTCGGACACCTTGAGTCCTGGCTGCGTGCATAGACATCGCTGCTTGCTATCTGAAGAAGTCCCAATACCAAAGAGTTGTAGAGTCGAAGATATTATAGCCACGTGGTAATGGAGAAGGAAGTGTCATAGAGGAGATAGAGCGTGTTTAAAAAGAGCCAGCCAAACCAGATCAGAAACTTCATTTGAGAGAAGGCCTGTGTGTGTGTGTGGGGGGGGGGGGGGATGTTGGAGTGGCCTTGTTTACTGGCCCTGGATGCTGAGCAGACATCAGTGAGAGAAGCAGCAAAGCAAGTCCTATTGCATTCCTTAAAGGACAAGAGCAGGCAGGAGGTACAGATTCATGGTTTCTCATCTCTGCTTGGGGCCCTCCTGAAAAATTGTGCCAGAAACCTTGATCGGGTTGAAAGATGGGCTGGAGCAGAAGAGCCTGTGTTTTGTGGAATGGCTCCTTCTCCTGGCTGTATGGTTGCTGGGCCTCCGTCCAGCTTGGGAGAGGGAAGTTTGAACTTCCCGGGTATTATTTGGAGAAAGCCCTCTCTCTGGTTTGGCATCCTCCTCCCTCTTCAGGGCTTGCTTGCTCTGATGGCCCTTGGAAGAATGCTGAGCCCCAGGAGGGAAGGTGGGCTGTCCTTCCCAGCACATCTCTTGACCTCATTCTGTGGGCATGGCTTCCAGCTGGTATGTTCCCAGCTGACTATGGCTGGAAGCCAGGCACCTGGGGCATTATCTCTTTAAGAGATGCTGGTATCCCAGGGTCTGGGAGGGCAGATGTTATCACTTCTGTTTTGCAAATGAGAAAAACGGACCTCTTGGGGTTAAGTGACTTGTCAAGGTCATGGTGGTGGAACCAGAACCCAAGTCCAGATCTTCCAACAGGTGCTGCTGGCTAAAAGGCCCTCTGCTGCCCAGAGCGATTACGTTCAGTTCCTCTGCTCTTCTGATTCATCATGCAAACTGAAACCAGGTTGATCTTTCCAAAATACCCGTTCATCTGGTCTTCTCAGAAAGTCTGCTCTTTTTCTTCGCTGCTCTAGGATGCATCCATTGGCCTCCTTCTCAGCAGCCTTTAGCCGGAGTCCTACAGGGAGGTGGCAGGTGGAGGTGGGCAGATTTTACTCCCATTCCAGCCTTAGATCTCTTTATTTCCTTCCTTTCTTACCTCATTCCAAATCGGATTCATCTCTGCTGCGCACTGCCTTCCTTAGCCTCATTTTTCATTCCTATTAGCCATTTTTCTGGTGGCTTTCAAGCCAGCCAGGTCGGTGGGGCTTGGTATTTGTGGTATAGTTATCTTCACAGATGTTTTTCAGGGGCCTTTTCCTATCTCCCCAAGTGTAGTTGAATCTGTCAACTCCTTGAAGGCGGGGCCAAGACGGTCTGCTTCTGTGTGGGGTGTGGGTGGAGACTCCGTGTGTGTGTGTGTGTGTGTGTGTGTGTGTGTGTGTGTGTGCGCGCGCGCGCGCGCGCGCGCGCGCCTCCCTGCGGGGGAGGGACCTCTGCTCGGGAGGAGGGAACTCGAATTGGTTGAGGCTGCACCTGGGGGCTGCACCTGGAGGCTCCGGGAGAGGAAAGTCTTTCCTTTGAGCCGCAGATGGTTGTGCTCAGGGATGGGAAATTGCCGAACTTTTCGGGTGTGCCCTCCCCACCATCACCTTGCACACAGGAACATGGGACATTCAGCGCAGATGCTGAGCGCCTAGGGGACCCAGGGGTTTGGCCAGGAAGAGGTTTTCAAAGCCTGAACTCAAGCCACGCTTTTAAGGGACCCCTTTCTATCCACCTGTAGTATGAAGAGGACAGCCCTCTCCCCAGCAGTTCTCGTTCTGGAGCGCTCCCAATTTCTGCAGGCGCCTTCTGTCCGCCTCTGTGTGCTTTGAGTTTTCCCTCCAGCTTCCTGGGCCTCTACGCTCATCTGTAAGCTTTTTCTTGTTTTCTTTTATTTTCCTTTTTTTTTTTTTTTTGGTTGTGCTTCCGAGAGACTGACTTTTAACAACTTTCTCCTGGCTCTCCCAGGCCGTCCGCAACCTCCTCTCTTCTTTTGCCGGCGCTCCTGGCTCTCTCCGCGCTCCCGGCTTACCTCCGCCGCCGCAGAGCAGCCCCTTCCCTCCCGGTCCCCTTCCCTGCCTCTGCGGGCTCCCCGCCTCGCCCCACGGCGCCCCTCCGAGCTCTCGCAGAGTTGGGGAAGAGGGGGCGGGAGGGCCAGCCCGGAGGAGGAGGAGGGGGCGGCACCGCCTCCAGCCCGGCCGGGGCGGGGTCCTGGGAACGGGCGGAGGCCCAGCCGCGCCCCCAGGCCCTAGCGGCGGCCCGCGCCCCTCGGACGGGAGGAGAGGGGCTGGCCCACTGCCAGCGTCTGAGAGCCGGCCCCCTCCCCCGGCCCGCTTGCAGCCAACCAGGCACTCCAGCGGGGCCCACGTGACCTGGAGTTCTAGACAAAGAAAATGTTCAAGCCCTCCCCCCCACCTCCCCCCTCCCCCTCTCTCTGGCCCCCTCCGCCCCCAGCCCCATCGCCCCCATCCCCTCCCCCCAGACGGGCAGCTACTTACAGAGCTTCAGGGCCGGGGCTCACACCTGAGCCGGACCACAGAGGGGCTGCACCTGGCCTTATGGGTAGGTTCCTGGACGGAGCCCTGGGGAGACTGGGGGCGGGGAGGCGGCAGGGGCCGGTGGGAGGATCTCTGGGCCGCTGCAGCCCTCTGGATTTGAGAAGAGTCAAAGTATGCTTCCCTGGCCCGCAGGAGCTGGCTGCTCTGCCTGGCCTGAGTTCTGGAGATGCTGAGTTAGTGCTGTCCCACCCACTCCCTCCGCAGGAGCCCCAAACCCCACTCTTCCCAGCGCTCAGGTGGGACGTGACGGTGCAGAGCCCAGAGCAGCAGCCCCAGCGTGGGAGCCTGGGGCAGTAGTCATTGAAAGGCTGAGGGGCAGGCTCTGGCCCCGCGGAGTTGGGAGCCCAGGAGTTGGGCTGCAGGCAGCGCCTCTCCCCAGCTGGCTGGCTGATGGGCTGTTGGCATTTCCTTGCCGACCTGTGCTGCTGGCTGGGGCACCAGTGCAGTCCTCGGGCCATGCCCACCTTGCAGTCTCTTGGGAGGGACCATTTCTTCTGTGGGTGTCCCTGGGAGCCAGCGGGCAGGCCTACAGAGAGAAGTGGTGCCGGCTGGGAGGGAGCAGTGGGACCCTGACAGGGGCCGGGGCCCATGAGCGGTTACCATGAGGGGCAGCCCGACGGTGGCCCCGGACAGCCTGGGATCCCCTGCGCCAGTGGGGAGTCCGCATGGGCTCCCAGACCTCTGACCTTTGGAACGGGAAGCAGAGGGAGGTGGAGGCGGGACAGCTGCCCAGGAAGACAGGACTGGTCGGGGAGGCCTTGCCTCTGCTAGTGTGGGGTTACCCTTGGCTTTCCCGGCTGGACAAACTCCAGACGAAGTGGCTTCCTTGAGCCACGGTAGTTGGGGGCGGTAGGGTGTCTCCCTCGTCCTGCCCCACCTCTGGGCCGCTCTGGAGTAGGACCTTGGGAACTGGGGGTAGGAGCCTTTAGCCCAAATGCCAAAGCCCTGAGTTAACCCTTCTCTCTCCCATTGTTTGCCTGGGGAGGAGGGTTGGAGTGAGCGTGGAAAAAAGGCATTCCCACACTGCCCTCGGCAGACTATTCTAATGAGGCCCCTCCCCCACCCAGCCACCGTCTCTGCCACTTCTTCCCCTTTCCTCCTGCCTCCTGCTGCTAACCCACCCCCCCCTTCCTCCTTCCCCCACCCCTGCTGGCCTCGTCCCGATGGAGGCCCCCTTCCTCCTCCTCCTCCGCCTGCCACAACCCTGCTGGGTGCGTGTTCTCCTGCACCCAGTGGGTTGGGGGCGCTGAACAGCCGTCAGCAGCAGCATCTGACAAGCTGGGGGAAGTTGAGGGGGAAGAATAATGTTCAGGAACTTGCTGTGGAGGGGTTGAAAAGAGAGACAAAGAGGCTGTGGGGGAGTGAGGAGGGTGGCATCAGGCACGACTCCCTTCTAGACCCGGGGAGCCCGGCGCCCACCCGCTGCTGCTTGCGGTGCAGGTGACCTCACCTTTCCTCGGAAGGCCCCTCCCGCCCTCTGCCACCTGCACCTTGTTCTGGCCCCACGGGCCTCATCACCCCTGAAGGTCTTGGGGTCACTCATTGCAGCACCCTGGTCTAGATCAGTCACCCATGCCTGAATTTCAAGGAGGTGTGGTATTTCTCTGTGAGCAGACCGGGGGCTCCCGTAGGGCTGCCACAGCTGATTCTAGAAGAGGATGGGCTTGAGTGCACACCTAGGTGCATCTTCTTATGGGGGAAGGGGTGGTAGATGAATGATGGTAGGGAGGGAAGGGCAAAGTCCCAGCAGGTGAGAGAGGGGGCTTGCTTGGGAGGGGAGACAGTTGCTCTGCATTCTCCCCTGCTCTACCCCCACCCCTGCTGGCTTCCGGCTCCTTTTCCCAGCTGTTTGTGGGCTGGGGGCAAAGGATTCATGATCCCAGCTTAGAATGTGTTGAGTCAGGGAGAGAACTAGGATTTCCATCCTCAGTGTTGAAGGGCTCCACCAGAAGCAGGTTTGGTTGGTGGCCTGGAGGCTTGAGATGGAAACAAAAATGAATCTGCCACACAGTAGACCTTGGAGCTTTAACACAAAGGTTCTTGACCTGGCGCCCTCGGATCTGGGAGTCTGTGGGCGACTTTGGAGACCCCTTGGCGTTTTTGATACTTAACATATATCAGATTCTTAAACCAGTCAGAAAAGTTGAGTGGAAATCCTTCAGATGAAATGCTTTTTTAGGTCGAAGCACCTTGGAAGAGCGAGGATTGCTCTAGAATGTGCTGTTCCGTGAGTTGCCAAGCAAAGACAGGAACGCACATGCTTCCGTTTCTAGCTCAGAGTTCTTACACTCCGACTTATTTTCTGATGTTCTTGTTCAGTCTTGAGGGTGGGCTTGTATTCCCAGCTCTAAACTCTCTGGGGAAGCTTCTTGTTGAAAGGCATGTTGGAGATGGAAAGTTTTTCACTAAATGTGGTGGGAACAGGTGGAGAGCCTTAAAGTTTGAGTTCCCAGGTCCCTCAGATTCAGTCACTGGGGTGAAGTTAGGTTGAATGGTTCTCAGAGCTAAGGGTCAAGGATTTCATGCTCTTCTGTAGGGTGATGGGAATCCTGGAGCAGGTTTTGGGAAGGAAGAGCATGAGACAGTGAATGAATGGAGGCTGTCCAAAGGCGAGCATGATTGGGTTTGGGTTGTTAATTTATCAGTAGGATGGCAGGGAGGACATGTGGCCCGTAGTGTGTTCTCAGCAAACCGTTGTTGAAAGAAAAAATGTATTGATGGATCAGAAAAGCGTGTGTAGAAAGAATGAGCGAATCTAATAACATACATTTGATATAATCTTAAGATTTTAGAATGGTGTGGGAGCAGGCAGGCTCTGACAGGGCTTGAGCAGAGGGGGACCCAGAGCAGTGATTTCATCATGTAGACATCACGACCAGACTGGATGTGTGGACTGGAAGCCAAGACCAGGAATAGAAGGGGTTGATTGCCCAGGAAAATTGTAAAAAGGACGAGAGGATCCAGTTCGTGCTTGGGAAGTAAGGTAGCAGAGGACGGAGCCAAGATCTGTGGCCAAGCTAAGCCTCACGAGTACTATTTGGATAGACTCAGTCTTGCCGTGTCAGAGGGTGGGCAGCTGACAGAAGCTGCCCTAAGGAGGAAGCGTTCGTTCGTTGAGCGGCACAAGAGAAGGTTGGAAACCAGCCAAATGATTGGAGTTCACCGACCAACTTCAGATTTTCCCATTTTCCGTGGCAAGCCAGTTGATGAGCAAAGAACTCACCTCCTGTCATTGTCTCCAGACCACAGAGAGATGGAGGAGAGTCCCCCCCCCCATGCTGCTGCCCCAGGGTCAAGTGACCTGGAGAGGTCAAGGTAACTTTTGTTCCTTATATCTCCAGGCTGAGAAGAAAGCCAAGGTGATTGCAGTAATGAATGCTGTGGAAGAAAACCAGGGCTCGGGCGAGTCTCAGAAGGTCGAGGAGGCCAGCCCTCCTGCCGTGCAGCAGCCCACCGACCCCGCCTCCCCCACAGTGGCCACCACACCTGAGCCCGTGGGGGCGGATGCGGGGGACAAGAACGCCACCAAAGCCGCGGATGATGAGCCGGAGTACGAGGTGAGCGGCTCACTGCTTCGCCCGCCTCGTCCAGCTCTTTCCTGGGTCCTTCCACTGCCAGCTCTGCCCGTCCTGCTGTCCTCTCTCCACCTGACCCCAGCCTCTTCAGCTCCCCAGTCTCGCTCTGTCTCAGTCGGTTCCGATGGAGCTCCCTCCTGGCTGTCCCGACCCTCAGATGCCCAGGGCTGGGGTTGCCACGGGGGGATCAGGGTGGCAGGGCCTCGTGACCGCCACGTAATGACTTCTGCTCCTTGGGGCTCCAGGACGGCCGGGGCTTTGGCATTGGGGAGCTGGTGTGGGGGAAACTTCGGGGCTTCTCCTGGTGGCCAGGCCGCATTGTGTCTTGGTGGATGACGGGCCGGAGCCGAGCAGCTGAAGGCACGCGCTGGGTCATGTGGTTTGGAGACGGCAAGTTCTCAGTGGTAAGTCGTGGGGTTTGGTGGTAGCCTCGGGGAGGGACGGGTCTGGGTCCCAGGGCCTGTGGTTTGGGGTTGGGGGACCTGGTCTGGAACTGGGGTGGAAGGACTGGGCTCTGCTCACCACCCCCCGCCCCCCGCCAGTCTCCACGTGGGATCAGAAGAAACCCTAGAGAGAAGTGGGCCACCCTGGGGGGTTCAGAGAGCTGGGGTGCCTGCCAAGCTATTGCATTCCAGGACGCTTTCTCCAAAACTCCTTTCCTGCTTGCGTTCTGGTCCTCTCCCACGTTTGGGTCAGACTCCTTTGAGCATCATGGAATTCTGTATCAATCCATCTGGTCCTTGAGGGCAGAGGCTGTCTCGATGCCCCAGTCCCTGCCCATTGCCAGGCACATGGTGGGGGCTTGACAGGTGTGGCAGGAGGAGAAAGCGAGGGCATTGGTGGTTCCTCCAGGTGTGTGTCGAGAAGCTGATGCCGCTAAGCTCCTTCTGCAGTGCTTTCCACCAGGCCACCTACAACAAGCAGCCCATGTACCGCAAAGCCATCTACGAAGTCCTACAGGTGAGCGCCCCTCTGGGTGGAGGGGGCTTGGGCAGCAGGGACTCCTAGCTGGTCTTGGAAAGTGGAGTGTAGCTGTTAGGCAGAGGGTCCACCCACCAGGCCCCAGGACTCCCTTTGTCCCCCATGTCCCCCCCACCCATGGCTCACCCCTTTCTGCACGCCCCTTCTCCCAGCTCTTGCCTCAGGCGGCCCTTGCTGCCCCCTAGCCTGTCCTCACAGCCTCCCTGCTGCGTGTTGCCTCCAGGTGGCCAGCAGCCGTGCAGGGAAGCTGTTCCCGGCCTGCCACGACAGCGACGAGAGCGACACTGCCAAGGCTGTTGAGGTGCAGAACAAACAGATGATCGAATGGGCTCTCGGAGGCTTCCAGCCCTCTGGCCCCAAGGGCCTGGAGCCACCCGAAGGTAAATACAGGTGCCCGGGCCAGCCTTCTGGGACCCCTGCCAGCCAGGCAGCTCCATGCCAGGGCTGGGAAGGCCCTGCTTGGAGAGCGCTGCCAGCTCTGTGGTTGAGAGGCTGAGGGGAGTGGCTACGGGTCTCCCTTTCCGTGGGGTCAGGGGTCAGGATAGGAGCGGGGCTGCCCTGGGACTCAGGATAAGCTCCTCCCCTTGGCTGGCTGGCACTGGAGAGCTGGGAGTTAAAACAAGTTGGGGGCCAGGCTGCACCCCTCTGTCGGCAGAATACAGGAGGGGAGGGAGCCAGTAACCGTGATCTCGTCACCTGCTCTCCCCATCCAGAAGAGAAGAACCCCTACAAAGAAGTTTACACAGACATGTGGGTCGAACCCGAGGCAGCTGCCTATGCCCCACCCCCACCCGCCAAAAAGCCCCGAAAGAGCACAACGGAGAAGCCGAAGGTCAAGGAGATAATTGACGAACGCACAAGAGGTAGTTGGCCTGGCCTTGCAGAGCGTGGCTGGCGAGGCTGGCGTTCAGAGGCGCGGGTGTGGCCCTCCCGGCCCCCTCTGATGCTGGGCTCTCCTCCCCTCCGCAGAGCGGCTGGTGTACGAGGTGCGGCAGAAGTGCCGGAACATCGAGGGTGAGTCCCGATGGCCACTGACTCCCTGGGAGGTCCGTGGTCTGTTGCCCCCAGGACAGGCAGGAGGCTCCTAGCGCGGGGCCTGGTGCAGAGTAGCCTAGGCACTTAGGAAAGTTCAAGCATCATGGGACATCTGTACCCAGTGAAGGCCTCTGTCCGGCCTGTCCCACCACCCCCATCATGCTTCACCCACACGGCTGTCTTCCTGGTGCTACCGTCTTACTTTCCTTGCAATGACACATGCTGGTCATCAGGGTTTGAGAACTCCGGTGGGTCAGAGAAGGGTGGCCTCTCTTGGATTTGTTTGAGCTTGTGACCTTTGGCCTTTTAGTCTTCCTCACCTGCTCTTACCCAGTGGTCCTTAGCGCATCTGAGGGCTGGCAGAGATGGGGGCAGGAGTGTAAGACTGAAGGACTGCCCAGGGACTGTCTGCAGAGGCAGCCAGGGTCCGAGCTTTCTTCTCATAGGCAGGTTCCTGTTCTCGATTATGCATTTCCCGGGTGGGCGGCATTGCTGCTCTGAGAGCTGGGTGGGCATCGCGGTTGGGGCCACGATGGTCCCCCTGTATCATGGGACACCCTCCTAGACGCCTGGCTGGCTCCTTGGGCTGCTGCTTCAGCACGTCCTTTTCTTGCAGCCTTTTTGGAGCGGAGCTTGGGCCCCAAGGTGGGAAGGGGCCCTTTGAAGACAGTCACCCTGTTTTCTCTCCTCCCCTTGGCTTTCCAGACATTTGCATCTCTTGTGGGAGCCTCAACGTCACCCTGGAACACCCTCTCTTTGTCGGAGGAATGTGCCAAAACTGTAAGGTAGGCCCCCGGCAGTCTGTGCCTTCGCCCCCTTTGAGGGGCTCACTGTCGCCTAGAGTAGCTGCTGTGATGACCCTGCGGTCCTCTCTGGACGCAGAGTCCTGATAAAATGGGCCCTTGGGCATTGAAGTGTTTGACTTGCTCTTATTTGTCCTTCCCAGAAAGATTCTGTCCCCCTCGAAAGCCCATTCTGTCACAGTGTCCCAGTCCCTCATGTGGGGCGGGGGTGGGGGGAGGACGGACTGACGGACGGGGGAATGGGCTGCCGCATCCTTGGGGTCCCAAGAGGAAAGCCCGGGGCTGCAGCGAGGGACAAGGGGGGTGCAGCTGCCTCCCTGACCTCGTTTGGGGGCTTCCCGATTCCGCGCACGCTCTGGGTCAGGACACCTGTCGGCCCCGCCCCACCCATGCGGCGCAGTAGGCTGCCGGCTCCCTTGTGCGAGGCCGGCTGTGGTTCCTAGGCGAGGGCCCTGCCTCCTTGGGGCTGGCCCGGCCATCTGCTGCTGCCTGGTGGTCTCTGACCCCCCCGCCCCGCCCCCCAGAACTGCTTCCTGGAGTGCGCGTACCAGTACGACGACGATGGCTACCAGTCCTACTGCACCATCTGCTGCGGGGGACGTGAGGTGCTTATGTGTGGGAACAACAACTGCTGCAGGTGAGGCCCCCCGACTCCCCGAAGCCCCTCCTCTCCTGAGCCCTGGGTCCCTCAGGGTCCGAGAGGGGCCCCCTCCCCACTGCTACACTGGGCTTTCTTCCAGGTGCTTCTGCGTGGAATGTGTGGACCTCCTGGTGGGGCCGGGCGCCGCACAGGCCGCCATCAAGGAGGACCCCTGGAACTGCTACATGTGCGGACACAAGGGCACCTACGGGCTGCTGCGGCGGCGGGACGACTGGCCCTCGCGGCTCCAGATGTTCTTTGCCAACAACCACGACCAGGAATTCGTGAGTGCTGGGCCCGGGCTGCCTCTTCTTGCCCCGTACCTGTCGGAGCCCGAGGGTAGGCGCAGCCACCAGGAGGGCATGGGGGCCGGCTGGGGGGGAGGGGCCTGAGCTGCCTGCGGGGGGGTGCGGGTTCTCGGAGCTGGAGGGTCTGAAGCCGGAGCCGTCCTGGTGGGCTGGGAGGGCCAGCTGCAGGCGCTCACCTGGCCTGTTGTGCTCGCCACCTAGGACCCTCCGAAGGTGTACCCACCTGTCCCAGCCGAGAAGAGGAAGCCCATCCGGGTGCTGTCTCTATTTGACGGAATTGCTACAGGTGAGCACGAGGCCCCAGGAGATGCTGCCGTCCCCGTCCCGGGTGGGGGAGCTCCGCGTGTGTTTCACGCTGGCCAAACCAAATGATAGTTAACGGGACAGCCGTTGAAATAGTACTCCGCCGAGGAAACTTTCGTGTTGAGTGAGAAGTAAAATCCATGGTCAGCCACCGTGTCTGGCGGGGGGGCACGTGTCTTTGTGGGTGGCGGGGGAGGGCCGTCCCGTGTAGGACAGGGTGATCGTTAGAGATTACTGAAGACTTTGACAAAGCCTCGAAGGACAGACTCGGCAACCAGAACGAAAACATAGGCTACAGTGACTGTAAGTCATGGTAGGAAAACAAAATAAAACCAAAAAATGATCAGTGAGAGTCTGAAGAATAGTTAAATCGCCCGTAATCCTATCATGAGCGTTTTGGTGTGTATCCTTTTCTGTTTTTTTGCATGCATCTATGTATGTGTGTTTCTAGAATCCTACATAGATAGAAAAATAAAACGAGAGGATAGTAAAACTCAGTGTGTGGTAACTCGCTTTTTCATTTGCTGTCGTGACTTTCATGTTGACGCGGAACGGTGTCCTTTATTTGTAAATGTCGCATAGGGTTCCGCTGAGTGGAAGGTGCCATGATTTACGTAACTAACCCTCTGTCGGGTTGTTGACTGTTTTCTCTGTTACGATCAGCTCTGTGACAAGCATCCTCAGACACACGTCATTATACACGTAAACTGTTCTCTTGTAGGGAGAGCTGGGGCACTGGGTAGGAAGGTGGTTTCACGTGGTTCTTGACCTTGCCCGAGAGCCCTCCCGGAGAGCGCTCCTGACTCAGACCCAGCCTCCTGCCATGTGCCCAGGCCGATGGCTCCTCGGAGGGGAATAACCTTCCTCGGACAGGGTGTCTTCACAGGACCAGAGGGGGACAGGCTGTCAGGGGGCCCGGGCGGGGTGGCACCCCAGGCCAGTTGTTTATGTTCTGTGCTCAGCTCAGTGTTGATATTCTATAAACCCAGGGAAGTGAATTTACAGCCTTGGTTTCCCAGGCCAGAACCTCGAGGCCCTCTTAAACCACGCCACACCCTGAGAGGCTATAAAAACTCCTCAGTGGGGAGGTTGGTGGGAGGAGTGGAAGTGGTGGTGCTGAGCCCGGTTTCTTTTTTGTTTTTTTTTTAAGATTTTGTTTATTTATTTGACAGAGATCACAAGTAGGCAGAGAAGCAGGCGGGGATGGGGGGAAGGCTCCCTGCCAAGCAGAGAGCCAGATGCGGGACTCGATCCCAGGACCTTGGGATCATGACCTGAGCCGAAGGCAGAGGCTTTAACCCACTGAGCCACCCAGGCGCCCCTGAGCCCGGTTTCTCCAGAGGCTCTCAGGGTTCTCATTTCCTTGCCCGCAATCCAGCAAACATTTGAGAGGGTCGTGGTAAGGAAGTGAGTGTAGTTTGCTCAGGAGGAGCTTTTCTGTTCTGAAGAGCATTTGCAACCTAAGACAAGGGCCAAATTAGCGTACAGTGTTCTGAGGAGTGGAAGAGAAATGCAAAGTGCTGGGGCCTTACAGAGGAGAGGGGTTGCTTGCAGGGGGCTGCAGGGGGCAGTGGGGGGTGCTGTTGGGGAAATCTTTATGGAGCCGGTGGTGGCATATATGTTGAGTCTTGGAGAATGGGGGGAATTGCAGCTGGAGGCCATGGGCGGGGGTGGGGTGAGGAAGGAGTGGTCTATGCAGGATGTAGGAGCAGCAAAGAAAAGGCCACCCCAAAAGTCACCTGCTGTTCTCTCTGGTTCTGGAAACCACCTACTGTCTGGTCTTGATGGCCTTCTAAGAAGATCAAAGTAGGCATCCAATAGGCTCCCGAAGGATCCTGCAGCTCACTGGGCAAGGTCGGGCTCAGGCCTGTTGCTGACCCACGTGTCCCCCTGGCCAGAGAGCCCCCTCCCCGTCCCCCAGCCAGACCAGGGTGCTGGGAAGGAGCCCCTGTGACCATGCCTTTCGCTGGCTGGCGCAGGGCTTCTGGTGCTGAAGGACTTGGGAATTCAGGTGGACCGCTACATCGCCTCCGAGGTGTGCGAGGACTCCATCACAGTGGGCATGGTGCGCCACCAGGGGAAGATCATGTACGTCGGGGACGTCCGCAGCGTCACACAGAAGCATGTATGTCCGTGTCGTGGGGCCCATCCCACCCTCTCTGTGTCCCTCGCACTTGCTCCTGGGCGCAGCCACAGCCCCCTTGCCTTTTGCTTGTTGACTCTCTACCTTTGTCCTTTTCCCCAGTCTCTCCTCATCTGCCATATTCCTCCTCGTGTGGAGAGGAAAGGGGGCAGATTCCGAGAGGAACTGGGAGCTGGCCTCTGGAGGCTCCAGCTGCCCCCTGGCTATCTTCAGGGCCTTTGTAGCAGAGCCCTTTGGTTCCCATTTTTCTGATCCATTTGGCAACAAGTTTACCAGCCTCCAGGGGCATTTGGAGGGCGTTCAGATGGCCCAGATGGCCTGGCCAGAGTGCACGGAGCAGAGCGCCTTCCCAGCCAGCTGCCCGGCCAGGACCGTCTTCCCTTTAAGTGGCTGCCTTTCCTGTAGGGGGCACATGGTTTCCCTGCTGGCTTCAGAGATGATCCAATTGGATCCTTTCACTTTGTTTAAGAAACTGAGCTCAGAACGGCTCTGTGATTTGACCTGGTGCTGTGTGTGTGTGTGTTATGTACCTATGAATGGATACAGTGAACATACCAAGCCACTGGGTCGTCTCTCTCTGGTGCCAAAGTCCTTTTTTTGCCAAGTCCACAGATGATTTCCTTCTTCCTTTCTGCCTCCGTCCCCCGGACATCAGGCCATCCCCTTGCCTTTATCCTCCCAGATCCAGGAGTGGGGCCCGTTCGATCTGGTGATTGGGGGCAGCCCTTGCAATGACCTCTCCATCGTCAACCCTGCCCGGAAAGGACTCTACGGTAGGTGCTTCGCTCACCCCTCCGCCCTCTGAGCTGGTGCTTCCGCACGTAGGTTTCCTCCTTGGACACTTCTGCCCTGGGACAGCTACTCCCGACGGCCCTGCCCTCCCCCGCCCTCCCCGTGCCCGAGCCACACCACTGCCCCGTGCAGACAGCCCCCGCTGACGGCTTTCTCTTCCGACCTCTCAGAGGGCACTGGCCGGCTCTTCTTTGAGTTCTACCGCCTCCTGCATGATGCGCGGCCCAAGGAGGGAGATGACCGCCCCTTCTTCTGGCTCTTTGAGAATGTGGTGGCCATGGGCGTTAGTGACAAGAGGGACATCTCGCGATTTCTCGAGGTATAGCCAGCAACCTTGGTTTGACCAGCTCACTAATGGCTTCTGCCTTGGACTGCTGCTTTATCCCTGTCTCATCTGCATTGTGGAGCTGGGGACGTGACTTCTGCTTTGCCAGGGGCCTGTTCGGGAAGCCCGCGGGCCTCTCCGTTAGACAGGGAGGAAACACTGGTAGAGGCTGCCTCTGGAAAGAGCCTGTGGTCTGACTCTTAAGAGGTAGTGTGTGGGTGCAGGCCTCAGGTCTTCAAGGACTCGACTGTTCCCAATAGGGTGGGGTGCCAGTCTCCTACTAGAGTTTAGGGTTCTGAGTCGTGTTCCCCTGGGGGAAGCTTTGAGATGGCCACATCAGTTTTCCCCGACCAGAATGGCTTATTCTTTGCTCCCTGACACTGTGACAGATGCTCTGTGGCACCTGGAAAGTAAAAAACATGGCTTACCTGTTTTTATTCCCCCATAATGTGGGTCCTGTGTCCGTGCGGAGCTGGGTCGGAGCACAGAGAGAGAGTTTCGTGGTCAGGCGTTCTCAGGGTGGGTGGGCTGGGAGCTCGAGCCCATTCTCCAGGGTCTTGGGGGTCAGTAACACCTCGAGCTGGTGTTCTAAGTGCGAGCAAGTGTCTGTTTGGCTCATAATCTGGACATACAGTGAACACATCCACATGCACTGGAACTTTCTGGATCAGAGCCTCTGGGTGAGCTCGAGCTACGTTGTCCGATTAGGGTAGCCCTCAGCCAAATGCGGTATTTAAATTAACATTCAGACTCCTCAGTCTCCCAGGCCTCATTTCGAGTACTCATTAGCCCCCTGCATCTACTCCATGGAGCAGTGCAGACAGAACACCTGTCTGTCACCCCAGAATGTGCGGTTAGGCTGCAGTGGTCTAGAATGTTCTAACGAGAGCATGTGTAATGTGGCTGGGTCCCATTCTGGCTTTTCCTGGAGGCTTCAGGCTGTCCTACTGTGAGGCTTCCTGAGAAAGGAAGCAAGCGCTTTTGAGGCTGTAAGGCTCTGAACAAGCAAGATGTCCTGGCACCGTCTGCCCTTCCTCTCTCGCTCATCTCTCATCTTTCTCCTGTTCCGTAGTCCAACCCTGTGATGATTGATGCCAAAGAAGTGTCCGCTGCACACAGGGCCCGCTACTTCTGGGGGAACCTTCCTGGTATGAACAGGTTGGTGAGCGTGCCCGGGCCTGGGGTGGCAGCGGGTTGGCATCTACGGGCCGCTCAGCCCAAGGGGTAGGAGGTCACTGAGTGAGCCTCGGGGGCCCTCTCCCCTGCTCGCCGGCTTGCTGCTCTACCATGTTCTGTTTCCTTCCCTTTGCGGGAGAAGGGGAGTCGGGGTATAGAAAATATTTGCCTGAGAAACCAATGGCTAGCAGTTGAACTAGGAGACTCCCCACATTGTTGAGTCACATCGCCGGTTCTTGTGCCACTGGTGACTGATCTAGAGTCGTCTTGTCCTTAGCCTCCAGAGGTGAAACTCTGGAGGGTGGAGTCGGGATGGAGAAGAGTGGTGCCCACGGCTGGGCCACACCTGCTCTGTGCAGCTTCGACAGTTCTGCTCTGCTTAGTAGCCACGTACTTTGTGGCTTCAGGTCCTTTGTTCGGAGGATGGTCTTCATTTAGGTTCCGTGGGTAGAGATATTAATGTCCAGGAAGGAGGATAACTTCATTTCTTCAGTGTAGTATTTGGATTATAAAAAGGTCTATGAGGAGAAAGGAATAGTGGTTGAGACAGCAGTTCAGGAGCCGAGTGAGAGCTGCCCAGTCTGGATATCTGTTATGCAGGGAAATGTTTTCCAGAAGGTTCTAAGAGGGGATTATCAACCTTGTACCTGTAAATTCTTCCCCTCATGTACTCTGGCTTCAGTCTTCGCTCTCTCTGGGCCATTAGCATAAAATTGTAGGAACATCTTGAGTCTCATACCTGCTTTACAAAGCTGCCGTCTGTTGTGAAGGCTTATTGATGGGAAGGAGGCCTGTCCACGGGATGGCTGACCTGCAGACCGTTGTGTGTGCGCATGAACAGGGCGGAGGCTGGGGGCGTGCATTTTGGCCACGGGTCCCTGTGGGTCGCCACGTTGAGATGGTAGACTGCTGTGTGAAGTGTCAGAAAAGGTCAGCGCCAAAGATGACATTCCATGATCTGCTTCACCCTCTGAGAAGTGACACCTTCAGTGTCACACAATTGTAGTCTTCTGGGGACTGTGCAGAGGTTAAAGCCTTGTAAACCGTACAGTTAAGGTGCTTGCTTTGATGAGTTTCACCGTGTACACACCCATGCAGCCATCACTGTGGTCAAGATACAGAACAGTTGGTCACCCCCAAAGCTTGCTTTGTGACGGATACTTTTTTTTTAAAGATTTTATTTATTTATTTGACAGAGAAATCACAAGTAGATGGAGAGGCAGGCAGAGAGAGAGAGAGGGAAGCAGGCTCCCTGCTGAGCAGAGAGCCCAATGCGGGACTCGATCCCAGGACCCTGAGATCATGACCCAAGCCGAAGGCAGCGGCTTAACCCACTGAGCCACCCAGGCGCCCGGATACTTTTTTTTTTAAAGATTTTGTTTGTTAGCACATGGGTCCGGGGAAGGCAGAGAGAGAGGGACTAGCACACGCCCCACTCAGTGCCGACTCCCAAAGTGGGCCTCCATCCCAGGACCCTGAGATCGTCACCCTAGCCACCGTCAGCCCTTAACCAGCTGAGCCACCCAGGCGCCTCTGGGACAGATACTTCTAGAACTCAGTATATTTTATGACCGGCGAGAAGTCGTTGGGTTTTCCTTCTTCTGGGCTGGTGTTACCTGCTTATTTGTAGATTGAGACGCCGTGGAATTGACGTTTCGGGGCTAACGCTTGGACGGTCTGTGGAGGGCTGCAGTGTGTGTGCGTGTGTGTTCTGGGGAGTTTGAAGGGGGTTATGATGGGTGCGGCTGACAGCGGTACTCCCTTACCTCTCCGTGTGAGTCCTGCCGGCCGGGCCCACACTGCCGGCCACAACCCCCCCCCCACCCCCGATCTCTGTCGTCACCTTCTCTTTCTGCCTCCTAGGCCATTGGCATCCACTGTGAACGATAAGCTGGAGCTGCAGGAGTGTCTGGAGCACGGCAGAATAGCCAAGGTCAGCCCCGGCGCCAGAGCCCTCTCTCGGCTGGGGGGAGGGAGAAGGCCTGAGAGGGCAGGCCGAGCCCAAGCACTCTCCAGGCCTGTGTCCGCAGCGGGTGCGGAGAACACAGTTGAGGTGGCCCCGGGGTCGTGCACCCACTGGGCCAGAGGGGAGGGCCCAGGGGAGAACCTGGAGGGCAAGGAGAGCCAAATCAGAAATCCTTCCCGGTCTTTAGTCTGTCCTGGTTGAGCTTCTCCTGCGGGTCCCATGAGGAGCAGAGGCTTAAGAAGTCTTTGCCGAAGTCCCTGGATCTGCTAGGCCTTGTCAGTGTTTTGGCCACGCCCTCTTGCACCAACCTTCGGGGCGGCGCATTCTGCGATGTGGAAGCTACATTTCTTTCCGGAGAAATCTCCCGGAGCGTGTGTACCAGGCGTTGGGATCTGGGGCTGCAGGCGCCCCCAAGGGGTCTGTCGGGAGCCCCTCAGTAATTCGGCAGCCTTTTGCCTGCAAGTCGCTGCACGATGTGCGAGAACCTGTTCTTAGAAGACTTAGGAAGTTCAGCGGCTCGAGCTGCTTCTTCTCAAGTCTTTGGCCTGTGAGACCGGACTAAGGGTGGCCGGGTGACCTCCGAGTGGGAAGAAGAGCAGGGCAGTGGGGTCTGCAGAGGCTCACGCCAGACCCTGAACCCCAGACACCTGTGTGGACCAGGCCTGGTCCGGGTTTGAGTCGCCGGTCCTGGCTTGTGCCTGGCGCATGTGGTGGACGCGTGGCCAGCAAGTGGGGGCTCATTCCTCTTTTCCTCTGCTCGTCTTCCAGTTCAGCAAAGTGAGGACCATTACTACGAGGTCGAACTCCATAAAGCAGGGCAAAGACCAGCATTTCCCCGTCTTCATGAATGAGAAAGAAGACATCTTATGGTGCACTGAAATGGAAAGGTAGTACCCGAGGCTGTGTGCTGGCGTCCTGGGGCGCGTGGCGCATGGCGGTTGCGGCCTCCGAGGGAGGGCTCGCTGCCCCTTCCATCCGGCCTCGTAGCTTCCGCGGATACCACGTGAGCAGTGGGTCTCCCCGAGCATTTCCCGGCAGGTTCCTGTGCATTGTAAGGCCGGGCCCAGGGTCAGAGGGGTCTAGGAGTGGATTTGGGGGGCCATGGCTCCCCGGGGGATCCCGCCAAGCTCCCAGGAAACAGTGCAGCTCCAGGAGCTTCCCCCACTCATGCTGCCCATTTTGGGGACTTCACAAACCGGGACTGCACAGCCTCACGCCCTGACTGGGTGCAAACCAGACCCACGGGCTAGACGGCCTGGCCTGCCAGTCGCCCCATGGAACGGCAGATTAGCCACAGTGACCCTTGACACAGGCGATCAGAGCCGCCAGAGGCCTGGAGCTCCTCTAGTCAGACAGGAGTTTGGCTCCTTCGTTGAGCTCTTGCTCCCATGGGAGAGGTCCTAGGGATTCGTGTTTATTATGGACAGACTTTGGGGACCTGCTGCACCCCCTCTCCAGCAGGGCATATCCCGGAGGCATCTCTCACCAAGGCCAATGTTGTTTCTTTTCTTCTTATTTTTAAATATCTTTTTTTTTTTTTTTTTTTTTTTTTTTTAAGATTTTACTTATTTGAGAGAGAGACCACAAGTCGGCAGAGAGGCAGGCAGAGAGAGATAGAGAGGGTGAAGCAGGGTCCCCGCTGAGCAGAGAGCCCGATGCGGGGCTCGATCCCAGGACCCTGAGATCATGACCTGAGTCGAAGGCAGAGGCTTAACCCACTGAGCCCCCCAGGCGCCCCCTGACTTCGTTTCTGTCACGTGGCCACTCCCGGGCAGCGGTTGGCTTCTCTCCCTTCAGATCCAAGGCACGTGGCAGGGTGCCCGAGTCATGGCTGGTGACCAGGATAGGAGACACAGCCGGAGGGCGCCCACCCGTGCTCACCCCCGCCCTTTCTGCCTTCTCTCCCCAGGGTGTTTGGCTTCCCTGTCCACTATACCGACGTCTCCAACATGAGCCGCTTGGCGAGGCAGAGACTGCTGGGCCGGTCGTGGAGTGTGCCGGTCATTCGCCACCTCTTCGCTCCGCTGAAGGAATATTTTGCTTGTGTGTAAGGGACATGAGGGCAAACTGAGGTAGTGATACAAAGTTAAACAAACAAAACAAAACAAAACAAAAAAACCACAAAACACAACAAAACACCAACAACATGAGGATCGAGAGGAGTATCAGCACCCAGAAGAGAAAAAGGAATTTAAAACAAAAACCACAGAGGCGAAAGTACTGGAGGGCTTTGCCTTGCACAAAGGGTTGGACATCATCTCCTAATTTTTCAATGTTAACCTTCAGTCCTATTTAAAAAAACAAAACCAAGCTCCCTCCCTCCGGCCCCCACCCCTTTTTTTTGGGTCAAACCTTTTGTTTTCTACTCTTTTCAGAGGGGTTTTCTGTTTGTTTGGGTTTTTGTTTCTTGCTGTGACTGGAAAAAGAGGGGTTTTGCAGCAAAAAAAAAAAAAAAAAAAGAAAAAAAGAAAAAAAAATCAGTAACAAGAAATAGTAACAATACCGGGAGAGGAAGGATCGGAGAAAAGGAAAAAGGAAATTCTATAGAAAAATCTATATATTGGATTTTTTTTTAAACTATATATCTTTTTTTTTTTTCGTTGTTGTCTCTAGCCTGATCAGATAGGAGCACAAGCAGGGGACAGAAAACAGTGACACTCAGCGGCAGAATTCCCTCCCAGCCACTGAGCTGTCTTGCCAGCACCATTCCTGGTCCTGCAGAACAGAGCCCAACTAGCAGCAGGGAGACAGAACACACAAGACCCTTTTACACAGTATTTCAGGTGCCTACCATACAGGAAACCTTGAAGAAAATCAGTTTCTAGAAGCCGCTGTTACCTCTTGTTTACAGTTTATATATATATGATAGATAGGAGATATATATATAAAAGGTACTGTTAACTACTGTGCAACTCGAATTCATAATGGTGCTTTAAAACAGCGAGACGAGTAAAAACATCAGCTTCCACGTTGCCTTATGCGCAAAGGGTTTTAACCGAGGCTGGAGAGGGGAGGCAGCTTGAAGGTGAGCGGTTGCCGCCGTGGGCTTTCCCCCGGTACTGAGCAGGGCGGAGGGGGAGAAGCCGGGGCCGCGTTCTCCCGCTCCTCCCTGCCCACGGTGGGGGCGAGAGGAGCCGGCTCGGCCCGTGGAGAGCTGACAGTGGGATTCATCCAGGCTCATGCAATAACCTTGAGACGGTTTTGTTTTTTGTTTTTTGTTTTTGTTTTTTTCAAAAAGGAGACCCCCTCGGTGAGATGGCAGGATAAGGGGTCTTCATTCCCAATCTCTCACATTAGCCGATTTGAGGGCTCCTTGTGGTGGGATCAGAAATAATCCAGAGTGTGGGCAAGCGACCGTTAAAACCCCACCTGGAGCAAATAAAAAAACATACAAAACGTACTGGTGCTTTCCTGTCTAAGTCGCCTTTTGTGTGTTCTTTTATGAGGCCCTCACCGTCCACCCTCTGTGCACAAGGCGGCCTCCGGCCCCTGGAATGTGATGTTTTTGGTCATCTCCAAAGGCTGCAGTTTTCTACTGGGAGGCTGATGACACCTTTGGTTCTAATTCTTCTTATGGTTCTGGTTATAATTATGTTCGTTTTTTCCAGATTTTTCTTTAAGAAAACAAAAACCCAACCCCCTCCTTTGCGGTTTCAAACCAAGGTGCGGGGAGCAGGGTGCTTCTAGGTTAGCGGTGGCCCTGGTGCCCTGGCTCCCCACCCCTCGGGCCAGGTGGGCCACCGGGCGCAGCGACAGCTGGGCGGCCAGGGGAGTCCCCCAGGGCCAGCCCTCCGGCGCGACCCTCTTCTCTTCTACTTCCCCTCTGAGTCACGCGTGTCAGGGCTGGAGGGAGGACCATGCCGTCTCTCTCCTCGTGTGTATGATTGGAGTGGTGTGTATTTCTTTTCTAGTACTTGGTCTGATGATCGCTGTGCTCTTACCCGGAGCCGGCAGCCCCTGGAGCTCCCCAGTGCTCGGACACTTGGTCCCACGTCCTGCCGCGGCAGGCTGCCCGGCGTTGGCGGTAGGCTGGGCCAGCACTGGGGGCTCCAGGGTGAGGGCCCAAGGGGCAGATGCTTGCCTGGATAGATGGGGTGTAGATATGTGGCATATAGAGATATATATTTTATAATGGGAGGGGGGATAGCACCTCCTGGGACTGGCAGGGCTGGGAGGTGTGCTGTCAAGCACATGGTCCCAAGTTCGCATCCCTAGAAAAGATAGGGCCTACTGTGATAGGCGCTATATAAATACATAGATAGGGTCACGTATAAGAAATGTTATGTAGTGGGGAGCGGGCCGAGGGGGCTCAGTGCTGAGCCTCGGGTCCCACCGCAGACGGAAGCCCCACACTAATCAATCCCACACACATACACGGCAACCGATCTCCGCCGATGCAGACTGGGCGCACTCACACACGCACACCGCCGGGGGCTCCCAGCGCCCTCCCCGGGATTCAGGACTTGGTGGCGCCGGCCCTGCAGCTCTTTACCTCTGTCGCCCTGATTGCAGGTAGACTCTCAGTCCCAGAAGGTGCTAGGTGCTGAAGGCAGGAAAAGGAGGAGGTTTCATTCCCGCAGGTGCCCTCCTCTCGCAGGTAGCGTTCTCTCTCTTTTGCCCCTGGTGATGTCAGATTCTTCTGTTAGCAACCTGTGATACTGACCTGCAACTCTAGGCACCAGTCAAGTCAGCCCTCAACTCCCCCTACCTATTCTCCCCCAACCAAAATAAAATCCACATCTAGGTCTGTCTCGGCCAGGGGGCTTCCATTGGGGAAAAAAAAAAATGGGACAGTGAAACTCATCTTTTGAATAAAGTAAATTAGTAATTGGTGACCAAACGAAACCAAGGCTTTGAATCCCTTGCTCATTGCTCAGGAGGAAGCCCGCAGCTGGTGGCCACAGTCTCCTGGGCCTCTTAGAGGTGCCTGGTTCTGGGCTTCAAGCTACGTGTTTCCTGGTCAGATCTTTTTTTTTTTTTTTTTAAGATCCTGCCCAGTTTGCTTGCTGCCAACTCTGTGATGTGGGGGCAGGTGGCGTGGGGCTGGAGCAGCTGAGGGTGGGGGGGGACACCTCTGCCTCTCCCTCATTGGAATCCCTGTACCTAACCTGTGGTGCTTGCCCTTGTCCCCTCCTTCTCCAGCCGGGCTCCATCCTCCCGGCCTGGGTCCACCAGCACCACTCCAGGAGGGCTGCGGGGAGGAGGGGCTGCCCCCGGCAGTCCAAGGTGCTCCCTCCCCCACTGGCCAACGCTATGGTCTTTGCAGCCCCCAGTGTCAGGAACAGCTCTTCACAGGCCTGCCTCTGCGAACAGACTTTCCAGCTCTCCTGGCCCTCCTAGACCTTCTGTCCACTGCTTACGCGAAGGGGTTTGCCTTTCCCGATGGCCCCAAGTTTCACCCAGGGGGTTGGTGTGGTGGCCGTGGAGGTGGCAGGCCTGAGGGTTGAGTGTGGGCTGCCCAGCTTGCTGGGGGGAGGCCTGGTTGTTGTGGCTGATACTTAAAAGAATACTTGTTTCTCCTGGTGCAGCAACCTGACTAGGCCCCAGGATGGACCAGATGAGAGTTCACAATCACCAGCTTTTCTTCCAGCCCACCCCATGGGCTTGGTTCCCCCAGTAGAACTTGGGAGGGTGCAGGGGACCTTGAGAATGTGCCAGCTTGGCCATGCCCGATGCTTGCAACAGTCTGCTGCCAGCCCTGGGCGGGGTTGCTTCTGGGGACGCGGATCTGGTCGCCTCCTAAAGGAAAGCTGTGCTTTGGCTGAGGCAGGGTCGTGTGAGGCGTTAAGGAGGGGATTGTTGCACTTGCTGTGGGTGAAGCTGATGGTCGAGGCGTGGAGCAGGAGAAACCAAGAAGGCCCAGGGAAAATTCCCAGTGGGATTTTTCTTTCTGATGAAATTTGCCCCTGGAAACCAGGGTTTCTAGGGACCGAGGGTGATGCCTCCCCGTTTGTTGCCAATGCCAAGTAGAAGGTGGTGCCAAAGAGATCGGTGGTTTTTGTCTAGGAGGGTGGGGAGGGTTGCCGGGGGCTTGTGCCAGGGTCCCAGAGCCGTTGGTCGCCCACCTGAGGAGGAAGTGTCTCCTGCAGGCGGCTGCTGAGCCCTGTGGTCTGGGTCTCATGCCGCCTGCTGCTAAGCCCCTTCCCCTTGGGATTGGCCGGAGAACAGTAGGCTCGGGGCATCGCAGGGAGAGGGTTCTTGGAGTTGGCAGATGATGCCATGAGTGTATTACTATCTGTTTTTCTCTCTAGACCCCAGAACCTTCCCGCTTTTGAACATTCTTCTAGAAAGCAAACTTCCCCCAAGAGCATCCAGGACCTCTTAGCTTTTGAGACAGGCCTGGGAGTGGTTGGCTGGTGGAGATGCCCATGGGAGTCTTGGTGAGTCGCTAGGGTGTGGATTGGACCCGGCAGACCGGGCAGCAGGGAAGGCTGCTGGACCTTGAACTGGGCTCGTGAGGGTCGGCTCCCCATCCTTCCTGCTTTCGCTGGTGCTTCTGGGAAAGCCCAGATGGGGATACCCACAGGAAGGTCTGTGGCAGGAGCGAGGGAAGGAGCATCTCGGAACACGTCTGGGGAACGTGTTCTCTAGGAAAACCGCAACCCAGAGTCTTCCTGGGTTTGATGAGCTAGGTGTACATAAAGTTGATCTTGGAGGAGGTTTTGAACTCCTGTAGCCATTCTGCTTGGCCAGAGGCTTGCTGTGGCTTTCGGACCAGTCATTTTTAGAAGACTTGCAGGAGCCCCCTCAAGCTGTGGATTTGGGCCTTGGGGCCTCCCCTGGCACGGTGATCTGGAGAGGGCTGGCTGTTGCCTTTGGTCGAGGGAACAGCAGACCCAAGATTCTGGTGAGAACAGTTTCTCTCCGGGCCCCATTCTGATCCAGGGAGGTGAGGGATCTGAATTTGTCTTCGGGCATTGTCTAGTTGTTTGCTCCCAGTGCTTGTGATCAGAGGTGACATCGGAGTTGTCCTCCGCCGGAGAGTTGAAGGCTTTCCTCCAGCACAGGTTGGGGGCGCGTTGTGGAGGCCTGGCCCGGAGCTAGCATGGCCTCCTGGCCAGACCGTGCTGAGGCAGGGACTAACTGTTTGCAAAATCTGGGAGGAAAGAGAGGGTGATGAGTGGTAAGGATAGACTCCATGGTTCTAGCAGAAGCTCTCGAATCTTTACATTTTGGTAAAGGAAAGCCTGGGTATGTTTGGGAAGCGAGGGCAGCCCCACCTGTCTCCGTGTGTGTCTCAGAGACCTGGCTGAGATGAGCCTTTGCTTGGTGACCTCTCGCCCATCACAGACCCTGGGCAGTGGAGCTTCTGGGGCAGGAGAAATAGGCAGGTCTAAAGCAGTGCAGACAAGGACCGGAGGTCCCTTTGCTGGTTGTGACTGGCTGAATTGCCCGGAGGCCCGCGGACTCCTGGAACTCTGGTAACTGGAAAACCTCCCCGACGGCTCCTCCACCCCAGGGCCGAGGGCCGGGCCGAGGGAGGGCGGGTGGCTCCCCTCTCTGACCCCAGCCCCCAGCCCCGCTGCCTCCAGCCCCTTCCTGTGCCTGAGGAGATGAGCAGGGATCTAAAGCCTCACACCAGTCCTATTTCACTTCCCAGAACTGATTCGGTCGCACAGCTCTAGAATTCACCAACCAACCAAAATGCCGAAATTTCTTAGAATACGCAGAGGGAGGAGATGACTCAACAAGGTGCTAAAACATTTTATTAAAAATATATATTGTTAAATTAAGTCTGCTGTCTGGACAATGACTGTTTGTTTTGTTTTCTTGTAGTGGAGTTTAAAAGAGACTATTATTTTACTCTGATATATTATTATTAAAAAGGCATTTTAACTTTGTACTTGAAAACTAAATGAGCGATTTCATGTGTTTTAGCTGAGGCATTGAAGTAGCGGGTGCTTACTTATTTGTGGGAAATCATGTATTCATACTGAAGAATAAATTCTGTAGCTGATTTGGTAATACCTTTTACTGTTACAGACGATTTCGCTTTGACCCCCGCGGCAGAGCACTTTTACTCCACATTCCACGCAGCTAAATGCAGGACTTACCCCCTCCCCACCCACCGTCCCCCCCCCCCCCCCCCCCCCTTCTCCCCCCTTCTCCTTTTTTTTTTTTTTTTTTTCCCTTTTGTTTTCTTTTTTTTTTTTTTTTTTTTTTTTTTTTTTTTTTCCATTTATTTGTTTTCCTGGTTCCAGCATTCTTTCACCACTGTAATGTTTATTTTGTTTTTGTTTTTGTTTTTTAGGGTTGCTTCTCTATTTATTGACAATAATAATGTACATTTCACAGTCTGGTTCTGGGACATCCAAGGAGGGGCGTGGGAGAGGGGGGCCCCCCCCCAGTGGGTCCCCAGCTCCGTCCCCCGGTGTTCTGTTGTATCTCTGTGTAAGTGATGCTCGTGACATAGCTGTTTATGAAATAATTAAAGAGGTCAATGCGTACAGCAGATGTAGAAAGTCTGTCCGTTCCGCCTTCATCACATTTTTTTTTTGTGCCCAGAAGAATATAATAAAGCTCCTTTCTAATGTACTTGTGCTGGAGAACACTTGAATAAATGGACTGTTTTTGTGCAAAAAGAAAAACGGAAAAAGCACCGTCATAATGTCCTTTTGTCTTGCGTCTCCTTCCCCCTGACATGACTGTTCACAGCCTTCCTGGAGGGGTCAAGTGCCCGAGCTGGGAGGAACTGGCGTTGGAGCCCGACAGTGTAGTTTCTCGCTTGAAAACGTCACCTGCGTGAGCGCTAAATAGGGGCTGCAGACAGTGGGTGAAAAGAAAAGGACAGTTTGGTCAACCCGAAGCTCAGGCGGAAGTTACGTAGTGAGACGAGGTCACTGGAAAAGCAAGTTCTGTCCTGGGCTAAGGGGTAGGTGTTTTCAGGCTGGAGCTGTGAGAAGGGGGAGCCTCTCGTGCCAGGGCCTGGCTCAGGCGGATGGAGGGGTTTTGGTCATGGGCACCGTTCTCCTCCCTAGGAGGTTTCTTGGAGGTAGACAATCTGGACGGTGCAGGGGACCCCAAAACAGATGGAGGCATTTGGCCTAAAAAAAGGAGAGTTTGGCAAACACTGACAGGGCAAGGCCGAGGGGCTGAGATTGTTCTGGGTAGTTCCGTAAGTCAGGCAGAAGTGCAGCCAGTCTGCAGGAAGTCAGGCCATTTCAGCTCAGCTGAAGGTAGATCCTTCTGTGCCCCTGGCCAGCAGAGCACGGGGCTCCTGGGAGGGGCAGTGAAGAGGTACTGGGCAGCCATTTGGGGTTACCCCTGGGCTTCCTTGAAACCCCGAGTCTGGGCTCCTCTCGCTGCCCAGCCCCTCCTCACAACTATCTTGCAAGTGGACGGTGCCTTGTGGCGTGAAGAGCCCATTCGTACGCAATGTGCCCTTCATCCTCACGATTGTCTGTCTGAAAGTCACTAGTTCCCAGTCTTCACCATCTTAAAACCAGAATCTGAACACACATTGGAATGGGGTCTTCCTGCCACGTGTCCGCTCTAATACCCCAGCGTTCCCATCTCTTAAGTACCAAGCCAGTCCCGGCCGATGGCTCCTTGTCTTAAGGGAGGTTCGTTCAAGGTTTCTTTCCTACCTTAGACTGTGGGAGAGTTTTAGGACTGCACAACTTTGTTGGCTGCTTTGAAAGAAATTCTAAAGGGGAAATTTGGGAAAAAGAATAAGCTTTTCTCATGGGCACTTTTCTTCACAAAATTGTAAATGTACATTGAACTTTTATCCTACTTTTTTCCTCTGTTTTTCAGTGTTGATGTAGAATGCTTTTTTTTTTTTTTTCTTTCCTCAAATGGCTGCATGGTATTTTCTTACTGGATATCTGTTTCTATATATATGCATTTTATTTTAGCTATAAATAGAGCTGCAATAAATATCTTTATGTGTTGGGTTTTTTCCTCCTTTATATTTTGTATTTTCTTCTCCTTAAGCCAGATTCCCAGAAGTGAGATGTACTGGGACAAAGAGATGAAGGTTTGGATTAGCTCCTGACACAGTTGCCTGGTTTCCTCCAAGTGGGCAGCAGACATGTAGAACAGATTAGCTCTGAGGCTCTCAGTTCAGGAAAAAACAAACAAACACACAAAAAAACAAACAAACCAAAAAACCATGGTCCTTAGTTGGACTAACTCAGAAAAGTGTTAATCCCAGTGGGGGATTGAAGGCTCAAAGCATCCCGCCCCCAACCCCCCAGAAACTAGAAATCTGTAGCGAGAAGCGGGAGGTGGAAACATCATCGACCACTCAATTTTGAAAATGAGCTCATCAGGCATGCCCACTTGCAGGAAGCCTGTGGAGCATGGAATTCACACTGAATCTTGGAGACTCTGGTTCCAAGGCTGAGGAGAAAAGGGGGGTGTCTTCACTATGGAGTGCCCCAGAGTCATCGGAGCTGGAGATGGCAGGCAGGCACTGTGGGGCCATTTCATCAGTAAAACCCATCTCGTGAAGTTCCTGCATGTAAACAAGGCACCATACGATGGTGGAGGAGTAGGGAGAGAGAGGGAAGGGGCAGAGCTGGGCAGGAGTGAAGTGACAGGGCCCCTAGCCCAGTGGGTCTGCCCAGGTGGGTCTGCCCGGGGCGGGGTGGAGACAGCGCCCACTGCCAGGCCCAGGCTTGCTGGTTCAGGAGAAACTTCCCTGGGCTCAGCAAAACTGACGTGGCGAATGTGGGGTGTACAGAGGAGGGAGGGAGACAAGAGGCTGTCTGGGGGCTGGCTGGTTGGGGAGGCAAAGGCATAGAGCGAGGCCAGAGGTGGCAGGCACGGGCAGTGGGAGTCCTTCCTGGGGGATGTGGGTGGCAGGTGGGGGCTTCCCTGAAGGAGAGTATATTTTGAAGATGGGGGCATAAGGGGGTCACATCCGAGGGGGACTGGGCTTCCCTGCGACGGGCTCCCGACATCACCCTCAAAGCTCCCTTTCTCTTTGGTTCCAATTCACTTTAAAAGAACTAGGCCCGTTAACCTCGGTGGCATATTCTGTTTCTCTCTGCTGGAATCCTGGGGGCGTGCAGCTGCGTTGGGATGAAAGGGCCTGGAGGTTTGGGGGTTGTGAAGGCCCAGGTGCCCTGAACTGTATCAGAAGGGAAAGACAACAGCATTTAGATGCTGGGATCTGAGTCCTGTGTGACCTTGGGTGGGTTAGCTACACGTCTTGAGCTCAGACTTCTGCCTGGAAACCTGGAGGCCCCCGCCTTTGACCAGCCCTTGCCTGGCCCTGACTGGGCTCATGGAACAGTGCCATGAGTGGTGTAGATCGCCCGGGTTCTGCCCGGCCCAGTGCAAGGACTCCTGGGATCTCCCCGTCGTTCCTTGCCCCAACCCGTCCCCGCTGCCTGCTCGGGGATCTCCCTCCACGAGGCCTGCCCTCGTCTGTCTCCAAATCCCGCTCTGTCCTCCTGCTTGGCCATGGCTCTCCTCTGTCTGGCACCATTAATCTCTCTGTTTGTCCCTGAGCATTTCCTTAATGGCACCATCGATCTTAAACACTCAGGCACACTGTCCCCTGACCTTCCTCCAGATGCCCTATTTCTCTGTTCCACTTTACAGCCAAACTTGAAAGCACTCCTGGGATTTGAGGACTTGGCTTTTGTACACCTGTTCTCCTCCGTCTGCCCCACGTCACCTCTCGGGAGCTGGGGCTCGAGGTGGGGGGAGCACCTTCCTCCCCGCAATGTCTTCTTCCCATGGCTCCTGACTTCGTGCCCCGTATCTTCCTAACCCCCCTGGCTTCCTTGGCTTTTTCCTGTTCTGTACCTGTTGGAGGGCTTGGGGCTCCTACGTCTGTTTTCACGCTGGCGTCCCCCGAGGCCCGGGTTCTCCTGTCCAGCTGCCTGCTTGTCCTTTCCACTTGGGTGTGAAACGGGCACTTCGAACATGACCTGTCAAAAACAGAACTCTTGGGGTGCCTGGGGGAGGCCTCTGATTCTCGGTTTCGGCTCAGGTCCCCATCTCAGGGGCATGAGATTGAGCCCCGTGTCGGGCTCTGGGCTGGGCATGGAGCCTACTTCAGATTCTCTCCCCCTCTGTCCCTCCCCTGCACGCGCTCTCTCTCTTTCCCTCTCCAAAACCAAACCCCCCCCCCCCCCCCCACAAAAGCATCAGAACACTTGGTCTCCCCCTGGCTTGTTCCCATACTTCTCCATCTTGGTAGCTGGCACTTAGTTGGGTCAGCACCCGGAGGCTTGTCCTCGGGTCCCCTTCCCGCCACCTCCCGCTTGCCGCCTGCCAGCTTGCTCTGACACACTCCTCTCTAAAAATACCCTCATTGGGGCCATTTTCCACTAAATTTTGCAGCTTATCCCCAAGTCCTCATCATCTGTCCCTGACTGGTGTCTGTCCCCATCACACCACAGCAGATCTCTCGGCTCTGTTTCTGTCCCTTCCAGCGCTTCCAACACACAGAATAATCATTAAAAATGAAACCCTTTAAAAACCCATCGGCCTGGGTGGCTCAGGTGGGTAAGCATCTGCCTTCCGCTCAGGTCGTGATCCCAGGGTCCTGGGGTCGAGTTCCGCATGGGGCTCCCTGCTCAGTGAGGAGCCTGCTTCTCCCTCGGCCTGCTGCTCCTGCTGCTTGTTCTCTCTCCCCCCACCCCCACCATCAAATAAATAAAGTCTTAAAAAGAACAAAACCCATCAGTTGCATACCCCTCCCGCCAGGGTAAACGGTTCTTGCCCTGGACTGCAAAACCCCACCTCCCCAGACGCTCCAGCCACCGGCCTCCCCTCCCTGGAACGCGCTGAGCTCTTTCCCGTCACAGAGCCTTTGCACGTGCTGTACCGTCCACCGGGACGGAAATCTTGCTTGCCTCCCTCCTCAGCCTGTTTGCCCTCCCTCAGGTCTCAGCTTCCTGCCTGACCACTGCCTGTCACATGCTTCTGTGCCCGCCCCTTTCTCGCCCTCTGGACTTCATGCTCAGGATGTGGCTTACCTGTGTCTTGTCTCTTGTCCTCACTTAAATGAAATCTGGGCAGGAGCGGGGACTTTTCTTGGTTTCTGTGCTACTCCCCGGGGCCCGGACCAGGTCTGTACATAACAGTTTTGATCACTCTTCTGACTCACGTGTGTGGAGTGCTCAGTACGTGCCAGAAATCATTCTTTATTAATCACTTAATCTTCCCAGCCCTCTGTGCTAACTGCTATCCTCCCATTTCACAGATGGGGTATAGACTCCACTCACAGTCCCAGGCAATGCCCAAATTTCAAACCCTCTCCACAAGCCACGGTCTCAGAGTCCTGGCCCTACTCTATCTACCTCTCACACATCTTGGGCTGGTCCCTCAGAGTCCCTGTGGCAGTTCCCTGCTCCCTTCTCAAGAGTCCCTGCGGCAGTTCCCTGCTCCCTTCTCAAGGGTCCGGGTGTGCAGCCCCTTGCCCTTCCCTGCTTAGTCTCGGTTCCTTCTCCAACCACCGGCCCAGTGGGCTGCCTGTGCAGAGAGCTGGAAGCCGGGGCATAGGGGAGCCTCGGTAGATTTATTTTATAGCTCTTCTGAGCACAGACATTTCTACTGGCCCTACTTTCCCTGGGCTCAGAGTACGATCTCCCCTCCCCTAATTTTCTGTTTCAGCCTTTTACTTCCTTTGCAGTTCTTGCCGTAATTAGTAATCATTTTGTTTACTCACTGATTGTATCGCCCTCACTAAAATGGGAATCCAGGAGAGCGGGAATGGAATCTGTCTGGTCCTTTACTGTAGCCCCAGAAGCACATTACGTGTTTGTGGAATGAATGGGGAACCACACCCAGCCCCACACCTGTGGGGATCTCCAGGACCTCGGCTCCCAAGAAGCCTCCTGCTGGGCTGAGCAGGGTTTCAGGCATTTTTTAAAATGTCTGGGCCTCTGGGCGCCTGGGTGGCTCAGTGGGTTAAGCCGCTGCCTTCGGCTCAGGTCATGATCTCAGGGTCCTGGGATCGAGTCCCGCATCGGGCTCTCTGCTCAGCAGGGAGCCTGCTTCCCTCTCTCTCTCTCTCTCTGCCTGCCTCTCCATCTACTTGTGATTTCTCTCTGTCAAGTAAATAAATAAAATCTTAAAAAAAAAAAAAAAGAATCTTAAAATGTCTGGGCCTCAACTTGGCTTCATGAATGTTGGTTATGCCCGCAGTACACTAAGGGCCGGGAGAAGGGAAGCCAAGTTCATTACTGAGTCACCACCAGACACAGGAATCCTGCCCCTACCGCTGCAGCCGACAGTGACTGAGCTTCGCATGGGTCCAGACTTGTGCCAAGTTCTCTACATGCATTCACTCATTTAATTCCTGTGCAAAGACCTTGTAATTGTGCCAATTTTATAGGTGGGAAAATTGAGGCTCATCAAGAGGACACAACTTGCCAGGTAGCAGCTGGATGGAGGTATGTCTGACATCCCAGCCCAGGAGGCTGTTTCCTGCCCAATGCAAGGGGTGTCTGTGCTCTCCAGGCAGCCTCCACATCAGAGAGAGTGAACCATGGGTTTTTAAAGAAATCAGTATGACTCCCCAGCTTAAAATTATGTGAATCACACCTTTAAAATAATGAAAAAGGGGTGTGAAAATCATTCATTACCCCACCTCCCAGAGATAACTGCTATTGGAATCTGTTTCTTCCTTTTGCGTGAGACACATCTACAACTTTACTAATTTCAGACCACATTTCCTTGTCAATATCCTGTTTTGAAATAATAATTACTAACTTTTTTTTTTTAAGATTTTATTTATCAGAGAGAAAGAGAAAGAGAGCACACAAGCAGGCAGAGAGGCAGGCAGAGGCAGAAGCAGGCTCCCTGCTGAGCAAGGAGCCCGATGTGCGACTTGATCCCAGGACTCTGGGATCATGACCTGAGCCGAAGGCAGTGGCTTAACCCACTGAACCACCAGGAGTCCCAATTACTAACATTTTTTTGGAGAATTCGGTGTGCCAGATATTATTTTTCTGTTAACATTTTCCCATGAGCATTTTCCCACATCACTGTTCTTTGAAAATACCATTTTCTTTTTTCTTGTTTGTTTGAAATATTCTTTTTTTTTTTTTTTAAGGATTTTATTTATTTATTTGACATGGAGAGAAATCACAAGTAGGCAGAGAGGCAGGCAGAGAGGAGGGCGGGAAATAAGCTCCCTGCTGAGCAGAGAGCCCAATGCGGGGTTTGATCCCAGGACCCTGAGATCATGACCTGAGCTAAAGGCAGAGGCATAACCCACCGAGCCACCCAAGCACCCCATGAAATCATGATTTTCAATGGCCACATGTTATTCTGTCTCATGGATGTACCATAATTTATTTGCTCCAGCTTTTCCTCCAGAGGATGTGCAGGGTCCCTGCACAGGCACCTGGCACCATCATCTGCTATGATGACCCTGAAGCCCCCGTGACCGAGATGCACCATGCCTGTAAGGAGCACAGTCTGGTGGGGTCCTTGTTCAATCTGGTGTCCGTATGTGATCATTTTCTAGCATAAATGTTTGAAATGTAATTTCAGGGGGAAGGGCTCAGGACCCATATCAGTTAACTGGTCCTGGACAGACTGTGGGCTCCTGTCGGTGGCCAGCGAGGGTCCCCGAGCCCCCGCCCCATTTGTTAGCAGGTGGAACAGCAGACGGAGAAAGAACAGGAGCGTTAGGGGCCCACCTTTACTTGGGGCCCCCTGGGGGTGTCTCCATGCGGTTCTCAGCGCCACGTGTGGGGGTGGGCTGTGGCAGGAGTGTAGTGGTGGGGATGAGAAGGTTATTTTGCTGCTCTGAGCCTCAGTTTCCTCGCTTAGGGAAAAGAAGACAATAATGGGCTTATTATGGGAATTACAGTGATACTGTTATATAAATGGTCAGCACCAAGGGCTGGGCTGCCCTAGATGGAAGCACAGTAATTGCTGTGTGTGTGCATGTGTGCGCATGTATGCGTGTGTGTGTGTGTGTGGTAGGTCCAGGGATGGGCATAGGTTAGGGATGTGTACAGGTCTGCAGGGTCACCCTGGCCCGCAGCCTTCTCTCTTGCTGGACTGAGGCTGGGAAGCCCCGCAGTTCGCTGGGCACTGTTCTCCGTCCTAGTCCTCCCCATCTGGGCTTCTGGGTGAACAGAGTCAGAGGAGGGGCCGTGAGCACATCTGGGTTTGCAGCCCCAGAGGACTCCGGGGTGGTGGGAGTCCTTCTTGGAGGTGGAGAAGAAGGGTGGGATCAGGGGTGCTGCTCTCCTTGTCCTAGCTGGCCACAGAGGGGAGTCGGGGGACAAGGGCAAGAAACGGATCCCGCTGGGATTGGTTGCTCACGCCTTCGGAGTTTGGGTGGGGTGTCCGCAGGTCTTTCGTCAGGCTCTCCACACCTGGGGCTGTGGTCCCTGCTGACTGTGGCATATGGAAAACGCACCTGACCCGGGGTCCAAGACTCCTTCCTCTTGGTTCTTACTGCTTTCCGGGCAGGGTGCTTGACATAAGCTGTAGTCCATTCACCTACAAAATGCGCTAAATTTCTGCTTTCACCAGGTCAACAGGGCGTGACTGTGGGAAGCCACATGAGGTGACAGTCATTGAAATCCCTGGTCAAGCTGCTCTCAGGGGCCAGCCTCCACTAGATGCCAGGTCAGGCATGTGGGAGCCCCACCCCTTGGTCCAGGTTTTTCCAATTATGCAAGTCACACTTGTCTGTGGAGTTAAAAAAAAAAAATAGGGGCGCCTGGGTGGCTCAGTGGGTTAAGCTGCTGCCATCGGCTCAGGTCATGATCCTGGAGCGCCAGGATGGAGTCCCACATCGGGCTCCCTGCTTGGCGGGGAGTCTGCTTCTCCCACTGACCTCTCTCCTTTCATGCTCTCTCTCTCTCTCTCTCAAAAAAATAAATAAAATCTTTAAAAAGAGAAGAAAAAAATATACAAAAATATAATATACATTTGTTTGCTTATTTAATAGGCAGGGGGAGGCCTGTGCTGGCCCGAGTTCCTCCACCATCCAGCAGGTTGTCTGGGGACCTCAGCTGGCTGTGGGGAAGGATCCTGGGGGACAGGAGCCTATTTCTCAGGGGTGATCGCTGCCCAGGAGTCACAATGGGACGAGCCAGGGGAGTCACAGGTGGGTGGCGCCCAGAAAACCCAGCTTAATTTAAATTTTAGATAAATAATAGATAATTTTTTAGCATCTGTATATCCTATTTAGTATAAATATGTCTCAAGTAGTCTGTCCTGTATTTTTATTTAAATCTGGCAACCCTTTTGGCAGCCCCCTCCAGCCCTCAGCCCCCTGCAGCAGCTCCCCAGGCCTCTGTACACCTACCTCCTTTTTCTCCTCTTTAACTCTCAGGAGCTCATCCCTCTTCATGCCGCAAGGCCCAAGTCAGATGTTGCCTCCTCTGAGAAGCCACCCTAACTCTCCCGGTGCTTCTAGGACAAACCTGGGGCCCTCTGCTCAGTGGATGTGGGGTCTGCAGGTGCTGCGGGGAGGCCCAACAGGAAGGGCGGCGGGTAGGCCAGAGCAGGCTCACCTCCTGTACTCATGAAGGCGTGTGTGTGTGTGGGGGGGGGTGGGGTGGGGGTCCATGGGGTGGGTGGACACCACGGGCTCAAACCCTTCCGCTGCTTTCTAGCGGTCTGACGTTTCTCCTCTCCCTTCCCAACATTTTTTTTTTTGACACCCTGATAAGGTGAAAAATAGTCATTGATTTTAATTTATATTTTTAAAATTATGAGTCAGGCTGAGCTGCTAATATGTCTGTTATCCACACAACTCTCTGGATCGGCTCTGACTTGTCTTGCTAGTTCTTTTACTGGGTTCGATAGAAATACACTCGTGCTTTCTTCTCGTGCCTTCATGGTTTGGTTTTTACATTTAAAACTTTGATCTACCTGAAGTTCATTTGGATGTGGATGAAGGCATGGGTCCTCATGTGATTGTTTTCTATTTCTTTAAAAAATATTTTATTTATTTATTTGACAGAGATCACAAGTAGGCAGAGAGGCAGGCAGAGAAAGAAGGAGAAGCAGGTTCCCCACTGAGCAGAGAGCCCGATGTGGGGTTTAATCCCAGGACCCTGAGATCATGACCTGAGCCAAAGGCAGAGGCTTAACCCACTGAGCCACCCAGGCGCCCCCACATGTAATTGTTTTCTAAATGGCCGGCTGTCTCCCCCGGGCTCTTTATGGAATAATCCATTCCCCCGCTGACCTAGTACCACATCTAGCACATTCTAAATTTCCACGTGGACTTGGGGTCTCTTTCTGGTCTCTCTATTGTGTTTTTTTGATCCTTCTGCCTATTTTTGGATGGTGCCAAATTGGTTTATTTATTCCAGTTTTATATTTCTATTACCTGATATTATTATTATAATTTTTTAAGGAATGTCCTGGCTATGTTTCCCTTGTGCATTTTCCAGATGGATTTTTGTGTTCTTTTACCCACATAGTGGGTAAGCAGTAGAAATAATCGCACCATCGTCCCTGTTATGGAGGGAAAGTCCTGGAATTTGAGAAGGTGTTAAAACAGGGCCCCGAGGATCTGGAAGGTTACATGCTATGCGTGTGGCAGGTATGCAGAGAGATCTGAGGACACATCCCATTTCTCACAATACTGTCTTTTAGTCAAGACAAAATGTGTTTTTCCATTCATTCGAGTCTCTTTTCTATCTCTCAGGAAAGTTCCCAGCTTTTCTTCGGATACGTATTATGTATTTCTTGATAAATGACCTTCTATGTAGTTTGGTCTTTGTGTCACTCTTATGAATGCGTTCCTTCCTTCCAATGTACTTTCTAACTGGTCATGTCAGTTACAGGGGATCTTTCTAAAAGGCCAGTCTCGCTCAAAACCCTTCGGTGACTTCCTGTTGCCCCGGGATAGACTCCACACTTGCTCCCTGGCTTACAAAATCCTGGGGGGGTCTGGCGGGGCATCCCCATCCCCCTCCTTCTCTCTTGCTTTCTGGGGTTCAGCTGCTGCACCTGCCCTCCCTCTGCCTGGTCCCTACCCCATTACCTCCTCCCCAAATAACCTTGAGTTCTGAGCTTAATGGAGACCCCCTCAGGGGGAAGGGGACCCCTCAGATGAAGTCAGATTAAGCTGGGACACTCTTTTATGCTTTCCTGTATGACAGTGGGATCAGGAAAACTCTTCTCTGGGAGGCAGGCACCTGCCCGCCTTTTCTGTTGCTGATTCCCCTGCCCTAGCATCGTGCCGGCAGGCGCCAACTGTTGAGTAAAGGCGCATATCTAGACAGCAGTTGTGTGTCCCCCACTTCAGGTCTGGAGCACCCGGACATTCAGGACTGAGGACCCCCACAAGAAGGAAGACACTGTAAGCTTCTCATCTGCCTCCCATGGCTTTGAAGTAGAAGACAATGGCCGGGGACTGTCACTCCACGGGCTGTCATCCAGCCCTCAGCAGTGATCTGTATGAAGGCGGCGTGGCATTGTAGGGGATGACAGAGGCAAGGATCTCAGGATAAAAGCATACGGAGTGATTTCGGCCGGGACGGAAACGCTCTGTAAATACTTGGTCGAATGAATGAATTGGGTATAAAGCAGGCACGGTTGGAAGCTCCAGTAGCATCAAGGGTGTCAAAGTGATGTGATTACTTTTTATTCCCTTACCTTCTGTCTTCTCAGTTGTCTACAATGGACTCAGGCAACTTGTATGATGAAAAAAAAAATTCCCTAAAATTGTGGTCAAAGCTTTTCCGCGATGGCACTGCACTCAGTGGCCACCAGAGGGCAGGGCTGCCCTACTGTCGGGGACCGCAACCTGCCAACCGAGATTTTTCTAAAGACTTGAATGTGGAGGTTTCATTTACTGGCCTAGGGGCCTTCCTGGTGACCGAAATCAATCCCATGTCCCCCTTAGCTAGATCTCAGCTCTCCAGATTGGAGACAAAAGTCTTCTTTTTTTCCCCTTCTTGTGTGAAGAGCACAACTTGTCCCCGGGGCCCCCACTCCATCTCTGAACCGACCATTGATTGAGAGCTGAGAGTCTTTTCTGAGAATGGGACTTGTCCCTACCTTCATGGAGCTTGTCCCGGGCTTCAGATTCACACAGAAAAACTCAGGGCTGGAGAGATTCTAAACCTTGCAAAAAAAGTCAAGACCTTGCTTCAGGGGGTGCCTGGGTGGCTCAGTTGTTAAGCCTCTGCCTTCGGCTCAGGTCATGATCCCAGTGGGCTGGGATGGAGCCCATGGGGCTCCCTGCTCAGCGGGAAGCCTGGTTCCCCCTCTGCCCTCCCCCTGCTTGTGTTCCCTCTCTTGCTGTGTCTCTTTCTGTCAAATAAATAAAATCTTAAAAAAATAAAAAAGACCTTACTTTAAGAACCTGTGTTATTTTGTGTGTGTGTGTATTTGTGTATTTGTGTGTGTGTCCATTCACACACACGCCCAGTGTCTTCTGCTCAGGGACTGCTCCAGGTACAGGGGAAGCCGCAGACCCTGTGCTCAGGAGACTTGCAAGTTCGGTGGTGGGTGGTACCCAAGGTGAAGGTGGTGAAAAGTGCTCGGAAGGAAAACGAGCAAGATAAGGGGATTGACAGCGACAGGCTAGGGGAGCCGGGAAATCTCCGATGAGGTTCATTTTGAGCAGAGACCTTCATAAAAGGAGGGAACTAGGCTAGTGCCATCTGGGAGAAGGCAGAGCAAGGGCCTGGAGGCAGGAGTGTGTTCAGGTGGCAATGTGTTTGCTCAGTTGGGAGTGTGTGTGTGAGCTGCGGGTCCGGGAGGCGTGTGAGGTCCCACAGATCCGGGGGGCTCTCATAGATTCTGCCTTTCGCTCCGGCTGTGTTGCTGCGATGAAAATAGTCTGTCAAGGCACAAGGTGGCAGCACGGAGACCGGCCGTCCAGGCAAAACGATGGTGGTGGCTTTGCACCTGGGCCACTCAGTAAATACTTGCCGAATGGAGCTGAGCTGTTCCCCACGGAGCTGGCTTGACATCGTGACTTCCTGATCCCCTAAAGAGAATAGAAAAATCACCATAGGAACAAAGCCTCCGAAGGAAAAACTACCGTGGTTTTGGTGGTTGGGGTTAAAGGAAGATCTATTTCTGTTCTCCAACAGGAACCTCGGAGTTCTAAAGGGGAAAGGATCCTGGTCAGAAATCCCTGGCCACGTCTCAAATTTGACAGAGGAATTCTCTGAAGCTCCAGGTGACATGACTGATCCATGGTCACACAGTGTCTTGGTGTCTCTCTTTCTGCTTTGTTCCTTTTCTCAGGCTCTCAGATGGGCCCGTCTCTGTTCCCAGGACACAAATCACCGCCCCCCACCCCCAAGGTTCCTAAGGTCTGCCAGCCAGTGACTCTGGTGCTTGCCACTCGGCCAGGTCATGGCCAAAAGCCCAACCTTGCCTCCTTCTCCCAGGACCCCGAGCTGGCTCTGGTCCTCTCGCCACTTAGCAGGCAATCTGGTTCTCTCACTCCCCATCCACAGCAGGAACAGATTCTGTCCTTTACCGACGTTTTCACGCAATGTGGAGAAGAGGGGGAGTTTGCAGCATCTCTCAGAATTACAAGTGCCCATGTCTTTGACCTGCAAGTTCTGCCTTTAGGATGTATTCCAGGGAAACAGCTGGAGACTCATATCTCGGGATCACTGTTCAGCATACCGAATCCTGAAATCACCTTGTGCGAAATGCAGCCTGTGACTCCATGCTCTCCTGATCTGCCCCAGCTCTGGCCTCCCCTTCTGGGTCTTTCCTGTGGGCCCCTCTTCTGCTACCCAAGCTCTAAATGGGACTCTTTCTCCAGGCAAGTCTCCCACCACTTCCCCGCTCTGCGTGCTATTTTGGTATGACTCTCAGTTCCTTTGGTTTTCAGTGTCATCTCTATGCGGACTCTCCCCCTGTTAGGTCTTCCTTCTTCCTTCAATCCTGAACTCTTGACTGCCCCAGTCCCGTTCAGCCAGCTGCCATTTGTTTGTTTGTTTGTTTTTTTAAATATAATTCACACACCATAAAATTCACCATTTTAAAGTGCATGTTTCAGTGTTTTTTTTTTTTTAAAGATTTTGTTGATATATTTTAACAGAGAGAGAGAGATCACAAGTAGGCAGAGAGAGAGGGGAAGCAGGCTCCCTGCTGAGCAGAGAGCCCCATGTGGGGGCTCCATCCCAGGATCTTGAGCTCATGACCTGAGCTGAAGGCAGAGGCTTTAACCCACTGAGCCACCCAGGTGCCTCTGGAACATTTTTTTTAAAGATTTTTATTCATGTATTTATTTGCGAGCATGTAGCGAGGCAGGGGGAGGGGCAGCGGGAGAGGGAGACGCAGACACCCTGCTGAACAGGGACCCCCCACCCCTGAAGCAGGACTTGATCCCAGGACCCTGAGATCATGACCTAAGCCGAAGGAAGGTGCTTAACTGACTGAGTCAACCTGGTGTCCCAATTCCAGAACATTTTTATCACCCCCAAAAGAAACCAGTCACACTCATTCCCAAATCTCCCCAACCCCTAGGCAGCACGTGTTTCCTTTCTGTCTCTGTGGGTTTGTCTATTCTGTCAACGGAATCAGACAGTACAAACCCTTCTGTGTCTGACTTCTTTCACTTAACACTCTGCTTCTGAGGTTTACGCATGTTGTCGCCTGTCTCGGGACTTCATTCCTTTCTGTGTCCCAGCACAATGTCATGTTATGCCACGACATTATGTTTATCCGTTCGACAGTGGACAGACATTTGGGTTCTTTCCATTTGGGGGCTATTATGAATCAGGTTGCTATGGATATTTGTGTACAAGTTTTCATGTGAACATGTGTTCAGTTCCCCTGGATGTACACCCAGGAATGGAAATTACGTTTCACTTTTGGAGGAACTGCCAAACTGTTTCCCAAAGAGGCTTCACCAGCATTCCCACCAGTGGTGTAGGCGTTCCTGCCTCCGGCCTCTACGGATTCCCCCTGGAGGGGCCTCATGGGGCTCCTACAGGCAATGAGTCCATATGTGAACCCTCTCTCCTTTGTCTTGATCCCTGACCCATAGCTGACTGTTCAAGCCAGCCACTTGGGGACCACTCTTCAAACTGGCTACATTCTTAACCTCTTCAATCAACTCATCAACAAGTCTTCTCAGGGCTGCCCCCCAAATAGATCCCCAACCTTTCCATCTGCCCATCTCCACTGCCAACATCCTATCCACTCACTTGAATGGTCTCCGTGGTCTCCGGTTGGGATCCCTACCTCCAGGCTTGCTCCCACCAATCTACTCTGTAGCAGAGTTAGTTAAAAGGAATTTTAAAAATTAAATCAAAATTATACACACACACACACACACACACACACACACACACACATATATATATATATATATATTTTTTTTCTAGAAAAATCAGCTATTAACCAGAAGGGACTATGGCCTACAAGCCATCCCTGATCTGACTGCCTGTTACCTCACAGACCTTATCTCCTACCTTTCTGTCTTGGCTCACTCCAATCTAGGCTCACAGGTTTCCTTACTGTTCCTAAAACCCACCAGGACCACTCCAACCACAGGGCCTTTGCCCTTGCTCTAGCCCCTGCTGGTACGCTCTTCTCCCAGATGTCCATGTGGCTCTCTCCTTTGCACTCGTTCACACATCACTCAGTGACACCGTCTCTTGCCCAGCGATCTGATGTTGTAACTCCTCCCCAGCTCATCCTTCTCTTCGCTTTTCCCCCCATAGCCCTTACCATTCTGTAACATAGTACAGATTGTATTTCTTGTCTCCCCTTCTGGAATATAAACTACATTTTTTGGCTGCTTTGTTGACTTCTGTATCCCTTGTGCCTACAACAGAGCCTTGCCCCAGAGTAGCTCAGCAAGTGTGTGTTCAGTGAGTAAAGGAATGAATGAATGAAGCACAGCCCGTCCCACCACTCGCCTCTTTCCCAACCCCCAGTCTTCTGCCTCAGAAGTGACCACTTTTCGCTCTTTGTTCTGGCTGCTCACTCTGGTTCTCTGCCTAACGGGCTACTGCTGCTGGTTCTGATTTACCCACTGAAACCATCTCTTGACCTCCTTGGACACTGCCCCCACCTCTTTTCCATCGTCCCCAACCTTACATTCTACATTGTGTTAAATCATCAGAACTACGTAAACAGTGTTCTCTGAAAAGACAAATTTGCACTCTATTTCCTTCCTTACCTGGTTTTTTGCTCCTCCTAGTGCTCATGGGTTGTATTGTTTCCTGCAATGTTTATTGCAATTATCACAAGCCTGATAATTCACACATGTGGCACCATATTAGAGATTCTTAGGACTTTTTCTTCCTCTGTGGTCTGTGTCACAATTTGCAATTATACATCTCTTCGAATGTCTTCTCTCTTAAATGTCTCCACTGGAGCATAAGCTTCTAGAAGCTTCTCTGTGTACCAGGGCATTCCCAACACGTGGCATCTCACTCCATTCCTGGCACATAATAGATACTCAATACATTTTAGTGACTAAATGAATGGTTGAAACTGTCCACGAATGTGGCCATTAGTAGCTGGTTGGTTTGACAAATTGTGGAGTTGTCCCTGTTCTGAAATAGTGTTCATTTAGAAACAATAAGCTTGAGAGGCTGAACACTCTTCCTTATCATCATTGTTTTGATTCTTTTTTTTTTTTAAGTGCATTTATTTTTTTCAATAATCTCTACACCCCTCTGGGGGCTCGAACTCATGACCCTGAGATCCAGAGTCACATGTTTTTCTGACTGAGCCAGCCAGGTGCCCCTGACTCTGTGGGTCAGGAACTCACTTCCTCATTACTGTTTTTACAGCTTAACATTGTGGGGCACCTGGCTGGCTCCGTTGGAAAAGCGTGAGACTCTTGATCTGGGCCGGGAGCATGAGTTTGAGCCCCATGTTGGGTGTAGAGATTACTTAAATAAATGTTAAAAAACCACAACAACTTAACATTGTGTTTTTTTCCTATGAGACTGAAACATGGTTATGACGTCAGAAAATATAAAAAAAGAAGAAATAAACCCCATCATCTAACTCATCTGGCAATAAGCACTTTTAACGTCTCCAGCATGTCCTTTCCAAGCTATTTGCCTTTTTGTTTTCATGGAAATTCTTCCAAGCTTCAACAGCCTTTACCGCAAATCCCCGCTGCTGGCTTGCAACAACTCAACGACCACATTCTCTTAACAGCGCCCTGTGGCTGTCCCTCCCTGCCAGAAGTACCAGACCTCAGGGGTGCCGGGGTCGCTCAGCTGGTTAAATGTCAGGGTCCAGATCTCAGAGCCCAGATCTCAGAGCCCTGATCTCAGGGTCATGAGTTCAAGACCCACTGGGCATAGAGCCTACTCTAAAAATTAATTAATTAATTAATTATAATTAATAAAGGCAGTATCAGACCTCAACGTCACTCTTTGAAGTGTTTTATCACATAGTTTCTGTCTGCTTGCTCCTCAGTGTCATCCTCCTTGAGTGGAGACATACTGTGCGCCACATGCTGTCTTATGTGGCGTTGGTGTTGCACACACCGCTCTGTCCCCGTGGGGCTGGCTGTCACTTGAGCATATGAAAGCACCGTGGTGTATGAAACCAGTCGTCAGCTGATGGATATTCGCGCGCTGTTTCCCTCTTCTCCTCTTACAGATACAAACACCCCTCCCAATACAGCTTCGGGCACCTCTTCCTCCACTTTCTCAGGATAAAAATCCTAGAAATAGGACGGACACGGTAAAGGACAGTTGACAAGATGGAGACATCCAGATCTGCTGTCCGGCAAAGTTGTTTCAGTTTTCATCCCCAGAGCCGTGAGCAAGGGCCAGTTTTCGTTTCTGATACCCCTCTCGTGGGTGCCCCCCAGCGCTTCGGTCTCTCTGGGCACACCCGCCACCTGGCCTTTCAGGGAACAGACTCTGTTTCCAAACCCTTTCCTGGTCTCAACAGAGAGCTGACCCCTGACAAACCTCCCCCTTTACCTTTCGGACTCTCCCTCCGCCCCTCCGCCCTCCCTGCTCTGCGACTGTCCCCAGCAGCTCAGCATTTCACTCTCCTGTAACCTTGGTATCATTTGGCATCTTCTCTTCAAGGTCATGTATGAATGTCTTTCAAAAGACCAGTTGCACAGAGCCCTGAGATACCGAGGCTCCATCTTGCCAGGTTCCCGTTCGTGACGACTTTCCCTCTCATGTGACACATGTTCATTGAGGGGCTTTTGGTGGAGAAGCTACATGTCGAAGTCTGAAAGTACAATGACATGGGACACTCAGGTGCGTGCCCACATCTCCTTCAAAGCCTCATCCTCCTTAGTTTCAGATCCGGGGGTTTTCCATACGGTAGCAGGATATGGGAGAGGGAGCCTTGTACTGATTTGTCAGTCATTGTAAAGAATATTAAAAAAATATATATATATATAAATAAAAAAGTGTTTGATTTTTTTTTAATCGAACACTTATTTATTTATATATATATTTTTTAAATATTCTTTTTTAAAGATTTTATTTATTTATTTGATAGAGAGTCACAAATAGGCAGAGAGGCAGGCAGAGAGAGAGGAGGAAGCAGGCTCCCTGCTGAGCAGAGAGCCTGATGCGGGGCTCGATCCCAGGACCCTGGGACCATGATCTGAGCTTGAAGACAGAGGTTTAACCCACTAAGCCACACAGGCCGCCTAAATTGATACGTTTTTTAGAAGTCATGTCTACACCCAACGTGGGGCTCAAACTCATGACCCTGAGATCAAGAGTCAGAGGCCATGTCTGTCTGTCTTTTGTCTTACAAAAGGACTGTGTATTTATTTTAGGAAGTTTGAGTAATAGAGACCAGCAAAAGGAGAAAAAACATCCCACTATTCCCCAGATAAGCATCATTACCATATGGTAGACTTCCTCCCGAGTTTGATGATTTCTTATATACACTCTCTGAAGAGAGCAAAAATAGGATCACACGTAGATATTGACCTACAACCTGCTATTTGTCACGTAATGAGAGCGTGACCATCTTCTCACGTCATCGCACATTTTACTGCAACAGAGAGGTGCGTAATTCCATCAGTCTGAGGGAGAGACTTCTGGAAGCTCATGTTGGCAGCAGCCCTGCTTGCCTCTGGGGTTGGTCGAGAAGAGAACCCCGACTCCTCTGGGCCCCATGGGCTGGCCCATCTCAGGATTACTGGACGGTGTGCCTCCTTGTCCCTCTGCTGTCCTACACACTGACCACCACATCCCGGGCCCTAGGGTTTGAGTCTGTCATTCCTGATGGCCAAGCAAGCCCCTGAGTGGGCAGCGGGGAGGCTGGTTGTGGAGCAGAGACCCCAGGCCCCCCGAGAGCCTCTGAGAGGCACCCCCTCCCCGCCGCCTCCCTCCTCCCTTTCTCCATTCTCCCGTGCCCTTCACATGCCATCAGCAGGGGCTGGTCATCATTAGCGTCTAAAACATACGCCAGCAGAGTCATGGGGTCCCGGGCCCTTTGTCTTCCAGCCACTTCACCGGTGAGTGCCCTGAGTGCTGCGGGCTGAAGGCCGTGGGCACAAAGGCCAACGGCTCCCCTGCCCGCTCTGGCCACCCAATGTTCTGGAAGCCTCCGCCCTCCCCACGGTCCTCTCCCAGCAGCCCCGTCTGGGAAGGCTGCCTCTTCAGCCCCGTAGCCCGCCAACCGCTCCCCCCTCCCAGCATCTCAGGCTTTTCAAAAGCGGAGGGAAGAGGCGGAGATGTGACTCCCCCCTTTTATTCCGGCCTCCCTCCCCTGCCCGCCTGCATTTAGGCCTACGGAAGGGAGGCAGCGAGTGTCCGCGAGGAGGTCACGGCTTTGTTAGGGAAAGTCAGAGCCTGGCGGACCATCTTTCTCCCCGCTGGCTTCGGCTGAAAGGGTGGGGGCCCTTAACAACAGTTGTTTCCTGTCAATGACGGTCTTGGGGCTTGTGATCTCAAGGCCAGGCCACCAGCAGCCCTGGGGACGTCACCGCAGATCAGAGGTGGGGGTGGACCGTCTGCGCCGCTCGGGGTGGGGGCCGGGTGTGTGGGCAAAGCTGCCTTACGCAGTGGGGGCTCTTACAGAATCCAGAGACCTTCCAGGGCACACATGGCCGCCCTTCCCTTCTCTGACAAGTTGGGGTGTGATTTACCTACAGTGAATGGTCCACATGCTAAGTACACCTTTTGTGGGCATCTGACAGATGCACACCCCATCAGGACATAGAATATTTTCCTGACTCCAGAAAGTTCCCTCCCCTCTCTTCCCAGCAGACCCTCCTGGCCATCGCCAGGGGCCACACTCAGGGGTAGAGTTCTGCCTGTTGGAAAACTTGATACAAACAGAACCTTCTGGATTCTTCCACCGCATGACATGTTGTTGTTGATCTATGTTGTTGTATGCACCAGTAGTCTGTTCCTTTTCCAAGTAGTATGCCCTCTAGGGAAACACCACAATTTTTAATAAGTTTTTTCCTCCACAATCATCCCCTCTGCATTTTTTCTTGTTTCGTGTTTTTTTCTTCCTTCCTTCCTCCCTCACCCCCTCCCTTCCTTCCTTTTTTTAGTAGGCTCTGCGCCCAGCTTGGAGCCCAATGCAGAGCTTGAACTCATGACCCTGAGATCAAGACCTGAGCTGAGATCAAGTCACATGCTTAGCCCCCTGAGCCCCCCAGTTGGCCCCACCTAGGTTATTTGTACAGCACTGAACCGATCTAAACGTATTTTTTCTTTATAGATGATGCAAATCCATGTACATGTATGAATATGTTTTTCGGGTCCTGGCTTGTTGTCCTGTGTTATACTCCACATGTCACATCTGTACCCACCACAGCTTACACATACCAAGTGGGGTTTCCCCCGGGAAGACTGTTTTCTTTCTCATTCTGTGGTGTTTGGAAGGTATATTATACTGCTCCAGGGGTGACCACTAATGAATACGTTTATTACATAAAACCTTTAGTTATCTCCTGACTTAGAGATTTAGATATTGTGTCTTGGTTTCCCAGTAGAAGCCGTATTGACGTTAGTCATGAACTACTTCTCTCCCTCTCTTGCCCACTGGTCTGCTGCCTGGGATTTTATCTCTGTAAATGGAAATAAACAGCTGTTACTTAATTTTTCAGTTTCAAGATATTGTTTTATTTGCACCTAACAGTCTGAGACCTTATTCTATTTTATGTTTCTTGCCTTCCTGCCTCTCCCATTTGGAGTTTGTTGAGTTATTTCTACATGGTCAGAGCATAGGACCTGTTCTTTTTTTATTTTTTTTTAAAGATTTTATTTTTTAATTTATTTGACAGAGAGAGATCACAAGTAGGCAGAGAGGCAGGCAGAGAGAGAGAGAGAGGAGGAAGCAGGTTCCCTGCTGAGCAGAGAGCACAATGCGGGACTCGATCCCAGGACCCTGAGATCATGACCTGAGCCAAAGGCAGCGGCTTAACCCACTGAGCCACCCAGTCGCCCCAACATAGGACCTGTTCTTAAAACTTTGCCTCCCTTTGCCAATCTTTTGGGTTTTGTGCTTGGGTTATTTACATTTACATTTAATATTAACCCTTCCCTTCTGAAGCTTCAGAACCCTCTCATGTTGGATCCCTGCAGCTCTTCATTCATGATCTGGGGTCTTTACACCTGAAGAAGAGTTTAGGGCAAGACTAGATCCTTGGTAGCGGCACCTGGGTAGCTGAGTTGTTAGGTGTCTGCTTTCGGCTTGGGTCATGGTCCCAGGGTCCTGGGATCGAGCCCGGCATCCAGCTCCCTGCTCAGCGGGAAGTCTGTTTCTTCCTCTCTCACTCCCCCTGCTTGTGCGCTCTCACTGTGTCTCTCTCTGTCAAATAAATAAATAAAATCTTAAAAAAAAAAAAGGACTAGATCCCTGGCTCATATTTTTCCATGAGAATGTCACTTTGGTTAAATATTAATTGACATTAACTGTTATTAATCGATAATTAATTGATTAATTGATAATAAATCTAGGATCCCCTCCTCTTTTCTTATGTCTACAGATTCAGCACCAGCCTTTCTCTGTGCCCAATGTCTCTGTCTCTCAAAAAATTACCCCCTTTTAACTAAAGTATTATCGAGATATAATTCACATGCTATACAAGTCATTCATTTAAAGTGCTCAGTAAAATGGCTCTTATTATCTTCACAGAACTATGCCACCATCACCACAGTTTTATTTATTTTATTTTACTTTTTTCCAAAGATTTTATTTATTTATTTATTTATTTATTTGAGAGAAAAGAGAGCACGAGCAGGGGGAGAGGAAGAGGGAGAGGGAGACTCCCCACTGAACCAGGAGCCGCACGTAGGGCTGGATTCCAGGACCCTGCGATCATGACCTGAGCCGAAGGCAAACGCTCAAAGGACTGAGCCACCCAGGCGCCCCACGGATGCATTTTAAAAAATGTGACTTTGGAGTCAGAAGACGGGCCTTCTTGGGTGACTTAGAAACTGGCCCTGGGTGCCTGGGTGGCTCAGTGGGTTAGGCCCTGCCTTCAGCTCAGGTTATGATCCCGGGGACCTGGGATCGAGCCCTGAATGGGGCTCCCTGCTCAGCCGGGAGCCTGCCCATTCCCCCCTGCCCCCGCCCCCCCCCCCTCTCTGCCTACTTGTGATCTCTCTCTCTCTCTGTCAAATACATAAATAAAATCTTAAAAAAAGAAAGAAAGAAACTGGCCCTGGAGGCCCAGAGGGCTCTGCCAAGAGCTCCACTCCAAGAGCCCCACTGTCGGCTTCTCGAACAATTGCACAGGGGATGCTCTGAAGGTCATCACTTCCAGCGGGCAAAAACCAAATCAAACTCCCAGAAATCCTTGCGCCACTCTCATTACCACCACCCCTGCCACCCCCGCACTGTGCATGGCCAACCGGGCCTCAGAGCCTTGGCGGATCAGGTCATGGTGCACCGGCTCTGCCCAAGTCTGGCGTCACTCTCCAGGGGCAACGGGACTTGAGGGGATGGCGTGGGCTCTCCGGGCCTCCATTCCTTTGAGCAGGGCATGAAATACAAGATGAGCCCCATCGGGTGGGGCTCCAAGATAGGGACGGAGCTGAGTGCCCGTAAAAAGGCCACTTCAGGCCCCCTCCACAACAGCCACTGTTGCATCTGGAGGAAGGACAATCCAGAGCTTCTGAATGCCTCTCCTGTGATGCACTAATGGATGTACATTATCGTGTCCTTCCTGGCCACCAAGTCACTCTCCTGACTTCAACTCCTGGCTAGAGAACTCTGCTTTCTTTTGGAAAAGCATCTGTCTTGCCTGAGGCCTCACAAAAGCATTTTCCCCACAAAAGGGCTATTATGACCATCTCTGCATTAGAATGGCCGCTGCTGGCATCTGGGCTCTGTCTGGAACTTGCGGGCAGCAGGAACATCAGGTAGGAGAGCTTAGTGTGTCCTTAATGTCTGTGGCATCTCCAACAAGACCCCTGCCTCCAGGAAGTTCACTCTGATTGCACAGGAACAAGCCCCCACTTTGAAGAAAGGGATTAAGACAAGGGAGTGAAGGAAAAAACATACACATGTGTCCATATACCTATGGACGGAGGGGGTGACCTTTATTTAATTTTATTTATTTATTTATTTATTTATTTATTTAAGAGTTTATTTATTTATTTGACAAAGAGAGATCACAAATAGAGAGGCAGGCAGAGAGAGAGAGGGAAGCAGGCCCCCTGCTGAGCAAAGAGCCTGATGTGGGACTCGATCCCAGGACCCTGAGATCATAACCAGAGCCAAAGGCAGAGGCTTAACCCCCTGAGCCACCCAGGCACCCCGTAATTTTATCTATTTTTTAAAAGTAGTTTCCTCACTGGGTGGAGCTTGAACTCAACACGGAGCTTGACTTCATGACCCTGAGATCAAGACCTGAGCTGAGATCAAGAGTCTGATGCTTAACCGACTGAATGACCAGGTGCCCCAGAGTGGGTGACATTTTTAATGTGGGACTGTCAATATGAATTCACAGGCCTGTGTCCCCACTTCCCATCACATGGAAATCGGCCCTGTGTAGAGACACAGGGGGCTCTTTACTTGGGGCTGACCCCTAGAGGACCCCTGGACTCCTCAGGCAGTGGCCGGCAGGGTTCTGCCAGGTAGAAGAGAAGGAAATTCGTCAAGCCACCCCCTGGCTTCCTCTGGGATTTGGGGAGAAAACAGAGATCTGACTAGTCCATGGAGGGGCCTGGAGCAGAAATTTCCAGAAAAACAGGAAAAGCAGGAGAGAGGCCTATAAGGAGGAGGGACAGAGCTTTTTTCCTTGGCCCAGCAGACTCTGCTGTCCCCATTCTAGAAAACTAGCTATTTGGGGGGCACCTGGGTGGCTCAGGGTCCCAGGGTCCTGGAATGGAGTCCCCCATTAGGCTCCCTGCTCAGCAGGAAGCCTGCTTCTCCCTCTACCTCTCCACCTGCTTGTGTTCCCTCTCTTGCTCTCTCTCTCTGTCAAATAAATAAATGAAATATTTTTTTAAAAAAGCTATTTTTACCACCAAGTTTGACGTTAGATATGAGCTTAAAACCACAGAACCTCAGGCTGGTTGGGATGAAGGGTCCATCTACCCCACAAGCCCGTTTTGCCACTGTTCAGAGGAAACAGACCCTGAGCGGTGATTCGGGCCCAGGTTTCAAGACCCTCCAGCAGCACAGCTGGGCCAGAACCCTGCCCCAGCTTCTTCCTCCACTCTTGACTCTGCCTTTGGACCCTGAGGTGGCTGCAAACTGATTCCTGGGAAGGGGCTGGGTGGATTCCGGCTCCTGGGCCCCCGCTGGCCGTTCCCCACTCTGCCCCACCGCCTCCCTCCCCTCAACCCCCATCCAGACGGAGGCCCAGGCTGCTGTACTAATGCACGCATTAGAGGATAAAAGCAGTCTCAAGGGGCTCTTCAGGAGGCCCCTTCGGCTGTAATAAAGCAAATTAAAACCCCATTCAAGGGTCAATTGAAATCGCTTTCATTCCAATTCTCTGCACAAATTGATTCCTCTTTGCCCTTGGGGTCAAACTGAAGGCCGAGGAAGAGGGCTAGCTGCAAGAGGCTGTGGCTGGGCGTGTGTGGGGGCAGAGCCTAAGGGGGCCAGGGGACCTTCCCCTCTCCCTGGGCCATCAGGGCACCGGGGACCTTCTTCTTTACTCTACTCTAGGCTTCAGGGTCCCTTTTGGAGGCTGGCTCTACGTCTACCCCCAAGCCCCATCAAGCTCCCCTTGGAAGCATGCTTAATTAGTGTTCCCATTGGCAAGAATCTACTGGTTCTCTACTGTTTCTCACACTGGCTCAGGAGTCTTGCAAGAATCCTCTTACACACTGTGAGACGGGACTTTAAATGCCCTCAGGGAAGCTCAGAGAAGTAACTCGCCCAAGGTCGCAGAGCTCCTGGTTTCCTCCTCCAAATGTATGAGCCCTTCAGCACCGCCCCCCCATCTCTGAACATGGTCCCATGGACTAACTATCCAGCTCAGCTGCTTAAACCAGAATGTGGAACCTTCTTTAAGCCCTCCCTTTGATAAATAAATACATATATACATACCCTTCCTTTGCTTCACTCCCACATCTGCTCCAAGTTCCATTGATTCTGACTCTAAAAAGAAGCTGTTGGTTGTTTGCCCTCAGATTGATTCTGCAGACAACAGCCAGAGCCATTTCTTAAAGGAATTCTAGTGGATTCCATTACTCCCTTACTCAGAACTCAGCCTTGGCTTCCCCCTGTTTTTGGCGGAAAATCTGAGTCACCATCTGATGACTGTCACAGCCCTCAAGACCCGTCCCCTCACACTCCTCCATTCCCAGGGTTGCTCCCCTCCGCTTTCTCCCATTCCAGCAGCTCCTGGAACTCTCTTATTTTCTCTACCCCAGGACCTTTGCACTGTCTGTTGCCTCTGCTAAGAAGTTTTCCCCTCCACTCTCCCACTCAGTTTCCTTCATTGTATTTACCACAGTTTGTAATTCTTTATTAATGTGAAAATTAGTAACAGGATGCCTCACCAAAATGGAGTCGCCAGGGAAAGCTGTCACACCCTGCCCCTTGTGGTAAATTACCTAGACTTGACCTTGCACATGGACACTCCTGTACTACTTCAGCTGGAAGAAGAGAAGCTTTCCTCACCGCCCAGGGCCAAGCTCCACCAGTGAAAATTCAGCACATTTCAAACTTCCAGCTGACTTCAGTGTACCTTCAGTTCTTAAGAGCCTTCCCAACTCACCCCTTTTCTCCTTTAAAAGCGCACCTCTCCTTCGTTCCCCAGACTTGCCTGGGTTCTGCTGCAGCTTTTGTGTCCTGGACTGCAGTTCTTTTTTTTAATTCCCGAATAAACCCATCTTTTGCTGGCAACACCAGTAGCAGTGTTCTGTTTCTAAGGTTAACCTTGACTAGCTCATTTTCAATTTCCCTAGAGCTGAATTCCCCACGGGGGTGGCTCTGTCCCGGCACAAGTATGGATCCATAGCCGTGTGTTGAGTGCGTGAGTTGTAGAAGCAAATCTGGGCCCTCCAAGCCAGCACTTTCCCCATCACACCTGGCAGCCTACTCTGCACCACATGAGCACCCACTGGGTGCCTGGTTTGGGGTAGAGAGCAGATTGGACAGTAGCTGCTTCAGAGTCAGCATAACTCAGCTCTTCCCCACCCCCAACCCCCTCCCTTTCTTGTTCTCCCAGTCTGCTCCCCCAGACCCCACTAAATCCTGCCCAAATTCTCTCCCCACAAACCTTGCATCCAGGCAAAGCCTAGGGCCTGAACCTGGCCCTTTAATGACCCTTCCCCCTCCTCTCTCCCTACCTTGCCCTCCCTTCCCTCCTCCACGCCCTGTGTCCAAAGCCCCCATCACCCCATCCACCCTGCTGTGTCCTTCTCAAGGAGCCTCCTTTCCGCTCCGCTCGTCTCTGCAGCACAGGGCTGGGTCTGTCCGGGGTCCAGCAGTGTCCTGTTCCTTGGTCTCTTCTCCCAGAGAAAAGTCCCCCTGGCCCGGCCCCAGTGCCTGGAGTCCTTGTGCGTCTTTCCCACCTTGGGCTCCCCGTCACCCACCCTCATCACTGCCCTCCCTGCTCTTTCCTCTCCCCTGGAAGCCACCTCTGCACCTGTCTTTGTAACGCACTCACACCCTGGTGACATTGCTTTTCCAATTAAGCCATCGAAGGTGAAAAGCTGGGATGACGAAGGCAGCCTGGCCTTGTGCCTGTAGCCCAGCCCCGTGGGGGTGCCTCATCTCGCCCCCGGGGACCTCACGCTCAGAGTCTCTGAAGGAACCTTCCCTTCCCTGTCCAAAGACCCTGGGTCTGCTCCTTCCTTCTTGCTTTTTTCCCTACCTCCCTCCCATTCTTTCTTCCACTCCAGGCTGGGCTCTCCTGGGCCAGCGCTTCTAGAATAATAAGGGTAATGGCTAGCCGTGTGCAGGCTCTGCTCTAAGATCTTTACGGGTATTATCTTCTTTCATCCACATGACACATGACAGCAACATGGGTTGGTGCAACCATTTCCCTCATTTCGCGGATGTGACAACCAAATACAGAGAAGCTGGGAATTTGCTCAGAGTCAGACAGCTCAGCAGTAGCTGAGTGGAGCTCAGACCAGGGAGTCTGGCTTCAGAGCTGTGCCCTTAACTATCTGATCAACACTTGTCATTTCCAGACTCCTTGCCCTCTGATCACCCACCCCTCACTGCTACAGAAATCTGGTTCTATTGCTCTCTGACTCAATCCCTAAATGGTTCTCTACTTCCTCCCCTCTAGTATTCTTCTCTCCTTCCAACACATGCACCCAGCCTTCCAGAAAACATAATCGGCTTTCTCTTGCCCTGAGCTCTTTGCATATGCTGTTCCCTCTGCCTGGATGGCCTTTCCTTTCTCCATCCTGGTGGCCTATTACATCCAGACTCAGCCCAACTCAGCATTTGCTTCTCTGGGAAGCCCTTACTGACCACCCACGGCCTCTACTTGGCAGAGCAAACTGCCCCCAGATGCATGCTTTCAAGGCCTGAGACTTCTAGAAAGTCCAGCTCCCCTAAAGCTGCCACATGCAAGAGATCATGTGGCAAAGCTAGAGAGAGACAGAAAGGGATGTCAGAGGAGCCCCAACTCCTCTTGCCCCCAGCTGTCTGAGATCTTTCCAGCCCAGGAACCAGTCTTGTGAATGAGAGGTTTTGATAATTACAGATGCCAAGCTTTAAGCCGCCCCAGCCAATGCCAAGTGGGGCATGGACGTGCTGGCCTGACCCAACCCCATCATTCTGCAGATCTTTGAGCAACATAAGTATCATTTTAAACCACTAAGTTTTGGGAATGGTTTGTAGTATAAATTAGAGAACCAGAACAACCACTACAGGCACTTCAGTGTCTTTTAAGCTTTATCTCAGTTCCTATCTCTATCTCTACATATATCTTCATCTTATACCTCTTCCCCTTAACACATAGTGGCCGTTTTTTATGTCTAGAAATAAGTTTCTATATTACATAAAAGTGTACATGCAATAGAGAAATCAATGAAACCAAAATTGATTCTTTAAAAACACTAAAAAAATCGATGAATTCGTAAGAAAAGAATCAAGAGGAAAAGAGAGATGACATATCAACATTAGAGATGAAAGGGGACCATAATTACAGATTCCATAGATGCTAAGAAGATTATAAGAAGATGTAATAAATAATTTTAAGCCAATAAATTAAAAAATTTAGACGAAATGGATATATTGTTAGAAATAGGCATCTTACTAAAACTGACACAAGAAGAAATAGATTATTAGAATTGTGCTAGTCAAGAGATTGAATCTGTAATTCAAAGCCAATCAACAAACAAACAAACATGCTATCACTGATAAATCATCCCAAACATTTAGGGAAGAGATAAACACCATTGTATACAAATTGTACCAAATTATTAATATGGAGGAGATGGGGGGATAAAGATTTCCAGCTTGTTTTATGAGGACAGCCTAATTTTGACACCAAAATCTGACAAGAATTGTATAACAAAGAAAAACTACAGGCCAATCTCATAAATATGGATACAACATCTTAAGTAAAATATTAACAAATTAAACCCAGTGCTAAATAAAGATAACAAGTCATAATAAATTAGGCTCAATCTAGGAATATATTGTGTAACACTAAAAATCAACACTGTAATTCACCACATTATCAAACAAAGGTGAAAAGTTATATTATCTCAGGCAATCAAAGGCAGCTGTTCTAGGCTTTCAAAAGGAGCTAATGCTAGAGAAGCAAGTGCAATGGTCAGTCCTACCTGGTGGCATCTGCAACCTCCTAATCTATTTATTCTGGGGATAGAAGTTGTAGAAATATGTTTGACGCCTCGGGTGTTGACAGTGCTACTTGTGCCCTCTTGTTTCCAATGATGATCTGATTTTTTTTCTAATTGGATCTGGTCAGCAACCCAATTTTGGTCATAATTCCAGCCAACTTTTGTTCCTGCCTATTTTTGGATCCTGGTTCCCCAACCTACTCAGTGATCCTAAATACAATTCATTGGTCTTTCAGTTCTGCTGTGTGTAATTAAGAACTCAGCTAACTAAAGAAGGACAGAAGCTGGGTCAATCTGAACTTTTTTTCACCTGGCCTTTCTGCTACCATCAACTGCCCCTTAAAGTTAGAAGAATAATACAAAGAAAAATAAGATAAAATCACAATCTAATTTAGAGTGCTCACAAGCCGGGGGGGGGGGGGCAAGTGTAGGTAGAGGAGGAAGATGGAAAACAGCATGGAATTTGTTCCAGCAAAAAAGGCTACATGTATGGATGGGATGGGAAAGGGATTCTTTGCGGAATAGAGAAAGCCATGTTTCATGTCCCAGGTAGCACAAGTAGCCAAGGAGGGCTTGAGAGAACAAGTAGTGATGGATAAGCTAAATCTTAATGCAGGAGTTCAACTTTCCTGCGTGGCTGGAGAGAGGAAGAATGTTCCAGTTGTGGGAGTAGCATGGACAAAGACATGGAAGCTTGAGAAAGTAGTGTTTATGGGAATAGGAATGTTGTGGATGGTTGAAGTACCAGGATGCAAGACAGACAGGTGGGAGATGACCCTGGAAAGAGGGCAAGGCCAGATGACAAAGTACCTTGTTTACTATTTAGCTTAGATTTTTCCTGTATCCCAAAAGGAAAGGATTGTGGAATATAAAGCCAATGTCACCAACCAGGAATTCTCATGGGAGTGTTGGAGTCTGAAAGAACCTCTGACTGGGGATAAAGAAAGTTCCTGCAACTGGCATATTAAAACAAGCACCTTGAAAAATAAAATAAAATAAAATAAGCACCTTGATCTGAAGTTCAGTTTCATTCCAGCCCTCCCTCTCACCACCCCGTGACTCCTCAATTTGTTTCTCTTTTACTCCAGGTTAAGGTAGAGGCCACAGGAAAAGTACTTCAGCTGCTCTTCCCAGAGCACCCCCTTCCTCTCCCCCACTAATAATAAGTTAACAACACCTTTCTCTCGGGATTTGGGGCACAGGAAGGAGCCTGCTCTGGACTAGACCCCAGGAGGGACAATGCAGCTTGCAGTTCACACCTCCGAGAAGGCAACTTTCCCGGGCCTCTACCCAATGAGTGAACTCACCCCTCCCCCACAACCACACCTTGCTGCCCCGCACTCCTAAACTGGAGCAGAGGGATTGCGATTCCCCATAACATCTTCATCACAGTTTCCAAACGTTGGGGAAATCTGAGGCATTGCAGACGCACTCCCCTTTGTGGGATATTTACCTTCAAGTGTGAACGAGGCAAATGACAGTCCAAGCGCGCACACAAGTAACTTCACCCTCTCCTCAACTACCTCAGCCGTTGCTCCAGGCCTACTCCACACCGGGGTGATAAGCCGCCTGCTTGTCCTAACTGGAGACCCAATACCATCCTTAATTAAGTTATTTCCTGATGGCTGCCAGGTGCGCCCTTCAGCAGGACGGTGTTAATTCCAGCCTCCGGGGACAGAGACCCGGCCCCCTTCCCCAGCACGTATGCCCTTGCGCTAGCCCCTACCGGGAAACGCCCCTCCTGAGCCCTACGGCCCCCCTTCTCATGGTCGGGGGAGTTGCTTGTTACGCTGCCAGGAAGTTCACGTCCGTTGCCCACCAGGGCGAGCCCGGCAGGTATATAAGGACCGAGGAGAGCGACCCGGACAAGGCGGAGGCGGAGGAGGAGAAAGGAAGGAAGAAAAGTCACCTAACGGGGCCGCCGAGCATCCTCGCCCGGCGCAGCAGAAGTCGCCCAGAACGCAGCCTCTCTGCAACAGGTAAGGGTATAGCAGCACGGAACCTCGCTCTTAGCCGGCATCCCTGTCCCTGGGCCCCGGGATGCTTTTGCCCGGCTCCCAATCGCTGACTTGAGGCGCCTTTGGCTCGCTGTGGTCCTGACTTCCCAAAACTTTCCCTACTGAGGGCGGCGTGGTAAGCCGCCCGCAGAGGTGCAGAGGGGGGCAGCCTCCGGATGGTGGGAAAACGGCTGCGGCGCTGAAAGCAGTGCCTTCCAAGAGCGGGCGAGAGCGTCTTCCCCGGGGAGTTGGGCTGTTAGGACTCCCGAGATTTCTACAGCCTTCTCGGGGAGATCTCGGTAAAGCCCCGCCTTTTGGCTCCTCTTCCTCTCGATTTTCTTGGGTAGGTGTCACTTCTTAAAAGCTACCATGTACTGTAGAGCAAATTAATGTCGGAAATGAGAGCGGGAGAGTAAAAGCTAGAAGTTACCATAAACTCCCTGCATTCCAGATTTCTTTAGATCCAGACCTCTGAATCCTTGTTTCTCTGCGCACGATAGTGCACCCGTTGTGGCTGAGCTCCGTCCAGACGCGGGTCTCCTCTGAAAGACCCAGCTGGGGTTAAAACGAGGTGGCCGGTGTGGGAACTGTCCAAGGTTCTGAACCACCCTCTGTGTGTGCCCTCAATGGGACAACAGAGTGGACCTTTAATCCTGAAGACCCTAGATTGCAGGGCAGAAGCAGCCCTTTGAGCTGATAGAGGCTTAGGTAAGGTAGGTTTCCAGTGAAGGAGGGAGAGTCTGCAGGACATTTGGATTCTCCTAGTTTTCCGCACATAAATGGGGAGGTGGTGGTTCTCACAGAATGGCTGGAAAAAGCCAAGGAAAGTACGAGTATGCATTTATTTTGTTAATTGTGAGCATATGCACAGGTTACACGTTATTTAATGACTTAATATTCTTTCGACACTTTCGTTTTAGGACTTGATATGTGTGTATCATGATGAAAGGAGAAAACGCTGCACCTCTGTTCCTCTAATCTTTATAGAAGGGCATGGCCAGTGTCCAGTTTCAGACCGAAAAACACAATGTTTTGCTTAGCTCAAAGAGAATTCACCTACATATATGCAGTTCTAATAAGTATAGTTCTGTTATAAAGTTAATGTCAAGATTAGTAAATTACAAATTTCTATTTATTTTTCCAAGATTTTCAATTATTGATCATATATAACACAATCCCTACTTACCAAAAGCACAACATCTGACATCTCCCATTTCTCTATTTCTTGAAAAAAGGGACACAATATAATATTTGCTCATTAAAAAAATAGAAAATAAACATAAGCAAAAAGAAATCAAGTTGCTTTCCGGAAACTAATGTTTTAGCAGTAGAATGGAATGCTGAGAGGGTGGGCAGCGTGACTGTTACCATGTTGTATGACACAGACAGTCAGTTGGGGAGAGAGAGAAGAAATGCTCTCTGGGGCTTCTCAGTCCTAAAATCATGAGGTAGGTTGTAAGAAAATGGAAATCATCCCAGAATGGCCAGCCTTGAGGAGAACTGAAATATAGTTGAGGGGACTGCCAGATCTGTATGATGTTGCTTCTTTCTTTATTAAGATGTTATTTTACACTTGCCCACGGTGATATGTAATGTCCATTTTTCTGCCTCTCTTGTAAGTCTGACCCAAGTGTGCTGTTTGGCCTCAGAGCTTTAATCTAAATTGCTTTACCCACCAAATCTGGGCTCCATTCTTGAACTGGAGCAGCCTGCCCCTGGTCAAGACTGGACACCAAGGTTGATTGATGCTCTCCTGTTTGCCCCTTCAACCTGAGGCACTCATGGGCCAGCTGACTGGCTGCCAGCGCCATCTAATGGCTGCTCTGAAGTCACTCAGGTTGTGCCTGGCAGTCATTCAAGAAGGGAGCCCTGACCTGGCTCAGCTTTGGGGGGAAGGAGTGGAGGCGGGGCAAAGAAAAGGAAATGCTTTCTGAACTAGACAATGAAAGCCAGAGAGAACTTTCATTTCCAAAACCTTATCCAGAAAAAAGATTTGGCCACCCTCCACAAATAGGAGATTTCTTTTAGGCAAACATTTTAAAATGCAAAAGTTCACTAGGACAGATAAGAAAATCAGCCATCCACACCTTAACGTGAATTGCTTTCCTCAACTTAATTAGGTGTCCTTCTACAGCTGGTTGAGCTCTTTTGAAACCCACAATGATTGTGGGTTGGTGTTGAGCTAATGACCAAACTCAGGGTCAACTCTGGAAGTTGAATTGGTTGAGGGGTGAAAGGAGACAAGGTAGTGGGAGAAGTAGAGGTCTGGGGAAAGTGTTGGGCACCGGAGGCAAAGGGCAGCACCAGTGCTCCCTTCTTTACTGCATCTTGACCTCTTGACTTCAGCATCTGCTGAGAGGTAATTGCTGACTTCCCCCAAAGTATCTTTGGTGGGTTTTCACATTGGGGGGTGGGTAGTTCTCTTCTGTTTTGTGTGTTCACCTCTTTCTTTTCTACACTTAGAGTATCTTCAAGTCCAGCTAGTTCAGACTACATTTGAGAGACTCGGAGAACAAGAGGAGGTCCAATATGTAATTTATACAGAAGATGAGCCAGTTTTGAAAGAATGGGGGTCTGCTTTAAAAATAAATATCTTCAGGGGCGCCTGGGTGGCTCTGTGGGTTGGGACCTTTGCCTTCGGCTCGGGTCGTGGTCCCAGGGTCCTGGGATGGAGCCCGCATCGGGCTCTCTGCTCCACAGGGAACCTGCTTCCTCCTCTCTCTCTGCCTGCCTCTCTGCCTGCTTGTGATCTCTGTCTGTCAAATAAATAGATAAATAAATAATCTTTAAATAAATAAACAAATATCTTCAAACCTGCAGGAATCTGAGAAATAGTGATCATCTGAGTGATTTGTGTACAGGACATCATATTATGTTGCTTGAGATTTTGGCCAAATTGGCCAAAGGTTTTATTTGCCTTTACACAAACCTACTATTCATAGGAAACAAGAGTTTCTGAAGAATGATAGGATCCTAGTGGATGATGAGGAGGAAACTTGTCTTGAGCAGGAATTTCAGAGTCCCTTGTCTTTCCCAAGTAACATCCTGGATCTGGAGTGTTAGAACTATGGCTTCATGAAGGTGGTGAAATAAGAAAGTTTAGGGAAACAGGAGAACTTAGCCTTGCTTGTTCTGAACATCCAAATTATTACCTCTCTGGAACTCATTTTCCTCATCTCTCAAATAATGCCTGGAACAAATGATCCCTAAAATAGCTTCCAGTCCTAACCTTCTTTGGGGTCTGATTTTTAACAGGAGACAAAGGGGAAATTGCACATAGGTTGCCCAGGTCCTTCTCCCCTCCTCTCCACCACAACTCACACCAAACTTCTCCTTGAACTGCTCCTGTCCTCAAAAAGCCTTGAGCTCCACAAGTGAATGTGTTGTTAATATTGGCTCACAGTCCTTCCTGGTCAGTGGCCAACATTGTTCTGCTCCTTGCAGGGGTCCCACCAATCTTGTTTGCCTCTGCAGAGCCTCAGCCTGCCTGGAAGATGCCGAGATCGTGCTGCAGCCACCCAGGGGCCCTGCTGTTGGCCTTGCTGCTTCAGGCCTCTGTGAAAGTGAGTGGCTGGTGCCTGGAAAGCAGCCAGTGTCAGGACCTCACCACGGAAAGTAACCTGCTGGTATGTGGGCTGTGGCCGCCATCTTGGTCTGGGCATTGGATGGGACTGTGGTTGGGACTGGGACAGCACATAAGAAAGGGGACTGGGGAAGGGGAAATTCATTCCCAGAGATATGGGTAACTCAGGGCAGGGTAGGAACAGATCTCTAGGGTAAAGTCAGAATTGAGCCAAGGAGGGGAGGAAGCAGCTTCAGGGAGATGGGGGTCGGTCCACAGTTTCTACTTAATTATCTTCCTTCCTTATCTTCTTGTATGAAGACCACTCGATTTTAGCTATTTAGCGATATTGCTGTTAAAATAATAACAATGATAGTAACAGTAATAATAACTGTTTCCACTATTGATTCTACATTTTCAATCTTTTAGACTTACTATTCCTTATAACCTTGTATCACTTGACATTTTCATTCCCTTTCTACCACCAATTATAAAGTCAGTGAGGTGGTACTGCAAATCTTCTCTAGCAGGAGAAGGAAAAACCCGGTGCCATTTTCCTCTAACTGCCAAATGTCTTATTCTTCTTCTGGAGGACTGACCTGCAGCCTTTCCAGAAGCATGTAAAAGCCATTTGTGCCAAGCTGGAATTGTGTGTGTGTGTGTGTGTGTGTGTGTGTGTGTGAGAGAGAGAGAGAGAGAGAGAGAGAGAGTGTGTGTCTATTAAGAGGCATAAATGAGAAATTATACCAAGTTAAGGACTAAAAGACACACTGCCAGTATCAGTGGATGAGTTTCATCCGGCTGCCAGCACCTGCCTGGTGAGGGTAGAATGAACGTCACTACATTCTGTGTGCTTTGTCCATGAAGAAGTTAGTTATGGTGAAGAGAGAGAGCTTAGAAACACAGAGGTTTCACGTACAGTACAAAACAGAAAGAGCCCAGGGAATTCCGTCAGTTCTAGGTCAGAGAGAGACCCAAGAGACTGTTGATTGGAGATACCCACTGCACAGCCTCTCCTACTGAGAGCCCACCAGGGAAGGAGCAGTGGCCATGGTCAGAGTTCTAGCCCCAGCTCTGCCACTGAAGAGTCATAGATACTTGCCAAGGTCTTTTTACCTCTCTGATCCTCCTGCTTGGTTATGTGTCCAGGGGAGAGGAGTGTGAGATAGCTTTTACTTTCCACTGTTCAGCAGCATCATAATTCTAAATCCCTGGAGTATGAAATTCCCAACTCAGCAGAGTGGGTGGGATCCTTCTGTTTCCTCCTTTGCAGTCCCAAGTAACTGAAAAATCAAGGCTGCAGGCTATAGGTCATTCTCTCAGACAAATGTGTACCATAGTGGAGTTGTCTGCTTACAGAGAGCAGAGACATATCCTCCCTGACCCAAGCAATGGAAATAATCCTGGTTGTTTACTCCTCCCTCCAGTTAGAATGAGGTGACAGGGAAGGGAACTACTTCCTCCCAAAGCTCACTGATTGGGGAAAGTACTGGATCAGCTCAAAAGACTTTAAAGAACCAAAGAAAGTGCCAGATGGCATGGGAAGAATTTTGAGGCATGGTACAGGGAGATGGCTGGGGTAGGGAATCAGTCAGGTGTGCAGATCATGGGGAAAGGTTGAGACATTATTGGAAATACAGGCTCTAAAGGCCAGACTTCTATTTCTCTCATATGAATAGATTCTCCTCCAAATTTCAGGGGTGCCTGGGTGGCTCAGTCAGTTAAGCAGCTGCCTTTAGCCCAGGTCATAAATCCAGGGTCCTGGGTGGAGCCCCACATGGGGTTCCTTGCTCGTCAGGGAGCCTGTTTCACCCTCTCCTCCTGACTCATGCTCTCTTGCTATCTCTGTCTCTCTCTCTCAAATAAATAAAATCTTAAAAAAAAAAATCTCCCCCAAATTTCAGCCCAATGCCCCTCTCGGACTCACACAGAAGCATATCTATTTATTTAATTTATTCAGTATTCATTAAGTGCCAAAGATGACCACCATTGACCATTTTTTGATCAGTGCGTATACACTAAGGTAAGACACTGACCCTGCTCACTAAAGCTCTGGGAGAAGTAAACCCACAAATGGGATGGGGGTATTTGTTGTAGCTGCCAGGCAGAAGAACCAAAGGGTACAGGGACCAGAAGAGGCGATAGGTCTCAGGCGTCCGCGGGCGCCAACAGGACCGGGGGTCAGACATCCTTGTCCTCGGCAGGGGGGCGGCAGCTGCCGAGGCCCCAGGTCCTGCCGGCACGTGCTGAGAGCCGCGGGCGCGCAGGGCGCAGGCGCAGTGCGGGCTTCTAGGCTGCGGGTCATGGGCCAAGGCTGCCCTAACCACGCCCCCCCCCCCCCCCCCCCCGCCCCGCTCGCCCCTGCAGGCGTGCATCCGGGCCTGCAAGCCTGACCTCCTGGCCCAGACGCCTGTGCTCCCCCGCAGCGGCAACGAGCAGCCGCTGACCGAGATCCCCCGGAAGTACGTCATGGGCCACTTCCGCTGGGACCGGTTTGGCCCCCGCAATGGCAGCGCGGGCCAGAAGCGCGAAGAAGAGGAGGTCGCCGTGGGCGAAGGCCGTGCCCTGCTGCCCGCGGGCGGCCGGGAGCTCCTCGGCGATGGCAGCGAGCACGGCCCCCGCGAGGGCAAGCGCTCCTATTCCATGGAGCACTTCCGCTGGGGCAAGCCTGTGGGCAAGAAGCGTCGCCCGGTGAAGGTGTACCCCAACGGCGCCGAGGACGAGTCGGCCGAGGCCTTCCCGCTCGAGTTCAAGAGAGAGCTGGCCGGGGAGCGGCCTGAGCCGGCGCTCGGCCCCGAGGGCGCGGCCGAGGGCATGGCGGCCCTGGCCGACCTGGAGTACGGCCTGGTGGCGGAGGCCGAGGTGGCGAAGAAGGACGACGGGCCCTACAAGATGGAGCACTTCCGCTGGGGCAGCCCGCCCAAGGACAAGCGCTACGGCGGCTTCATGACCTCCGAGAAGAGCCAGACCCCCTTGGTGACGCTGTTCAAAAACGCCATCATCAAGAACGCCCACAAGAAGGGCCAGTGAGGGCGCCGCGGGGCCAGAGGCTTCTCTCCCCCCAGGAAGTCGACCTCTCCTCGCCTGCCCTCCCACCGCCTCCCGGCCTGGGTGTGCTCCTCGCTCAGGCCGTGATGGCCCCATAGTCAGCCTCTTCAAGCTGTCTGTAGTTAGGAAATAAAACCTTTCCAGTCTCACATCTGACTCCGGCTCTGAATGTCCACGGGGTGAATAAAATAAAAATACATACCCATCAAAAAAAGAACAGCATATACTGATCGGAGGGACAGTGGTTTCCATGTGACCACGTGGAAGTGTATTTTCTAGGACACAGTGGGAATGAAGAGAAGATGTACCCCCACCCCATGGGTGTTAGGGGAATCGTGTAGGAGCTCCCCTCTATGAAAGAACAAAAATTAAGCTGAGTTAATCTGAAGATCTAACTGGCTTTATTGTTTCATGAGTCTAGTAGCATCCCGTCTAGCAAGTAGAAGGAAGCTCAGAGTGGTTGTACAAGATGGAAGGTTTTTATAGGAAGGAGGGTTGGGCAAGAAGATGATTAGGGAAAGAACTGTTCAGGGCAAGGTCTTTCCCTCGGAGGGGGGGGTCTCATGCTGACTACCTAATCTTTGGGGTGGGGGTGTGTGATGTGTGTGCATGGCCCGTGTGCACGGTTGCACGTTGAGAGGGGTGGGTAGCAAATTGAAAGGACCCGTGTGACAGATTACCTGATTGGTGCTTACCAGGAAATTCCTGATCAAGGAAATAGATTTACATTTCTGGGGGAGGGTGCAATTAGGTAAGGTATTAAGCCCCAGTTTGGTGACTTGGCTGATGCCATTCTGGGGGCCTGCGGTTTTCTTTTTAACATGTCTAAGAACCAGCCCAACATTGGTTGAAGCTCACTGTTGTTGGCTGTGAGGTGGGAAGCTGTGGTAACACCTCCCTGAATCCAGCTATCTGTGTGACCTTGGGCAAGTGTCTCTACTTTTCCAAGATTTGGTTCTCTCATCCATCCACCCACCCCTTCCTAGTGTGAGGATTAATGAGAAAAGAGATGTGATCTTTTTATCACTGAGAGGCTACGTGTGACAGCTGAGGGTGGCTGACAGTTCGGACTTGGCTGCTCTCTCAGGCTACTCACAAATGTCCCCAAACACTTGTTCTAACCTACATAGACACACCCCACCCCCTGCCATGGAGACACACCTGTACAAATACAACACAACATACACAGATGCTTCTTTTAGACCCTTAGGTTCCAGCCTTCATGGCTCTGTCTTCTTGCCCTAGCTATGCCCAGACCCCTTCCCATGTTGCCTAGCCACAGCTTTTCTCTTTATTATACTCAGTGCTCAGCCTCAACTATCCCAACAGCTTCCTAACCAACCCATGTCCTTGTCTCCAGTCTGTTTCCTTCCCAACCCACCATACACAAGTTCTTCAGATTCATGTATACAAAATCTTGCTTTCCTTACATTCCCTGGTTCAAGAGCCAAAAGTCACCCCACCCCAATTTGCTCTCAATGTCAGATTTCATGGGCCATGGGGCAAAGGCATGGGGTTGTGTCTTTTTCCTTCTTTCTTTTTCTTTTTAAGTAGACTCCAAGCCCAGCACCCCTGTTTTTCTTTCAGATGTCCCATAGTGTTTGTATAATGCTGGGTCATGGATTTACAGCCACACACACTGACAATTCACAAGAAACACAAATACTCAACATGCACACAGAGATTCACACATATATGCCAATTACATTAGACGTAGCAGTGGATGGCACAGATCAAATCCCACTGGGAAACATTTGTGTATGGCACATGCACAGAGATCCCCATATTTTGATGCTCTAGGAGTTCCTAATTAAAGAAAACTGGAACATACTCTGAGCAATCCTCTGTAAAGGGAGTTGGAAAGCCCTATTCTTTAAGCCTAAAATCTCCCCTATGGTGGGTTATATAATGGGGCTAGAGTCTAGTCGCTGTGAAGAAGAAATGGCCTAGGCTCTCCCATCAGAATGCTCCCATGCTGGGAATCCCAAGCCTGGTGTTTACATCTGGGCAGCATCTTTTCCCCTACTCTCCTTCCTTTTTAGGTGCAAAAAGTAATGGTAGGTAGAGGCGGCTAAATGGCAGTAGTTAATGTTGGTATTTTCAGATCCTGTTTGCATCCCCCCAAAACCATTTACTTTAAAGAAACCAAATACACAACCATGTGGTGACAACATTAACATTTATTTGAAAAGGGCATCATGAAGACTCATTGGGAAATCATGACTAATAGTCCTAGAGAATAATCTCGCTAAAGAGTCCTTCTTCGTACAATCCCCCCCTACCCCCACCCTCTTTCCCCTTCCTTGAAATAAAACTAATTTGACTCAATGAGTTTAAAATACAGAAAACTGCCACAGGCACTAATTCTGTGCTCCCACATAAATACGTCAGCTGTTACGTACATATATTGTCAACTATCAACTATGTTGCACACACGTGTGTGCGCGTGGGCACACACACTCTCAGCCAGGTCAGGAGGGTCTAAGTGGACACAGACATGTCGTGATGTACGTGTAATGCCGTAGTATTGTGGATTTCCAGCTCTGCACTCCACAGGCCAGAACTGACAGTCACGGAGGAAGAGCTCAGAAGGGGAAGGGGATAGCTTGAGGCCCCAAGGTACCCTGAAGGAGAAAGACCAGGTCAACCTGGCCATGCTAAAGGAGAGCCCAGAAAACTGCCCTCTGTCCCCAATGGGCCACTGAACCCCATCCACAGTCCGTGTCTCCTCCCCACCCCCTCAGCTGGCCAGGCCCACCATGACCATCCTGCTGCAATCTTCAGACGTAGGGTCACTTTAACCGGAAGATTTCTTGGGGATGGAGCAGCAGCACAGGACCTTAAACCTCCTTAGACACCATAAGATACCATGTTTCAGCAGGATCTGCCTGCCAGGGTCTGTGGGTTAGGGAAAGCAGGCCTGATCTGCTCTCGTGAGCTGTCCTGTCTACCTTTATTTTTTATTTTTAAAGATCTTATTTGACAGAGAGAGAGACATGGAGAGAGGGAATACAAGCAGGGGGAGTGGGAGAGGGAGCAGCAGGGTTTCCAATGAGTGGGGAGCCCAATGCGGGGCTCGATCCCAGAACCCTGGGGTCATGACCTGAGCCAAAAGCAGATGCTTAACAACTGAGACACCCAGGCGCCCCTTTCCTATCTTCCTTTAAACTTAATACTCGGCTTTACAAGCAGGCCTTCTCCTTCCCCAGAGACCCCCACAGGCCAGTTGCCATTTTATGGTCACAGAAAAAGATTGGAAGAAACAGCCTCACTTCCCGGTGACCCTCTGTGTGACCAGGTCAGAAGGCCTGAGGACCGTGTAACAGCAACAGGAAACTATCATGCCGCAGGGAAGAGAAGCCCTAAGGTCTGGCTTTGAGCTGTTTCACGGCACCCCAAGCTGCTGTGATTCTTAGGTCAACTGAAACATGTTCTCTGGGACCCAGGCCACCCAGGGCAAAGGGCAGCGTGTGTGTGTGGTCCTGGTACTTCTCCATCCAGCACTGTGGGTGGTCCCTGCCCACTTTTCACTGCCCATCCGTCTGTGGGAGAGGCTGGACAGAAGACAGCATCCGAGGGAGCACCTTTCTAGTTCTTCTCACTTCCTTGGGCTCCTCCTTTGGTGAGGAGGCATTTAGGAGTCAAAGAACCACTTATCTCTGCTTTTCAGAGAGGGGAAAGTGGGAGCGGGCACAGGGCACCAGGGACCCCACTGAAAGGAAAACAAGGAGCCTCCAGGATCCTACGGGGACTGTCTGCTGAGCTGCTTCTTACCCACTTACATGATTCAGCCAAATTAACAGGACCTTTAAAGTCTCAAATACATTCATGCCTTAAGTGATGTGAAGAGTGGTGACCAGCCCTGCACTGTGGCCTCAAAGCAAGAGTCCTCTGTGGCTCCCAGGAGCCGCTGCTTTGGATGGGCTTATGGCTCAAGCCAGACAGAGAGAGGCAGGACGCAGTTGTCAGTCACGTGACACAGGGCAGCCAGACACCAGAGGGCTCGGAAGGCAGTAAGCAGTGACTTTAAGCCCGAGGCCTGGGTGCCCATCACAGTCTGCTTTGCCCCTCTCCCTGGGCTCACGGGAGGGGAGTATGGGTGTGAAGGACACTCCGCAATTTACGGAGTAATCGAGATAAGTCACATTATGGTTTCTGACTCTGAGGCGTATCTGGCTAGGATCCAGGTCCTACTTCCTGTTAGCCGGCAATCCAGTATTCTACCGAATGTAAGTTTCTAAATTGAAACTGAGAAGAGGGCCCTCAAGAAATGGCTAGTTCCCCTAAAAGAAGCACATCTTTGCTAAGCCCTGGTGAGGTAAGGAAAGAGCTGCTGTGGACCGAGACAGGGGTGAGTGTAGGAAGAAGAATGGTAACTGTGCACCTGCTTCTTCACTCCATTCCCAGGGCGGACGAGGGAGGGGCATCCGGTGGGCCTACAGATCTCTGGTTCTGGTGCTGGGTCTAGAAAGAGGCTCCAGCACCACAACATCCCAGTCCCAGGGCCAGGACCCCGAGGGTATGTCCCAGGGTGCAGCTGCCATGAATTAACCCCCAAAGTCAAGTGGACACAAGAAAGAAATAGGGTTTCTCATCAAAGCCAAGCAGGGGATACAGATGGAAAGATCTGGTAAGGAAAGACCCATTTGTGGCTCAAGATTGAGAGTTTCTTTAAAGTTTCTTCCAAAGGTCATTTGCCTTCATATTTTATTTTAAAATTTGTTTCTTAATAAAGAGACAGAAAGGTAAAGAGGAAGTCAAAGTTCATGCTTTATAAATTTGGGCTGAGCACTAGTTAAGAGCCAGAGCCAAAAGCCACAGGTGGGGGAGGGGTGGGGAGCAGAAGCCGAGATCCTTGGGTCTCGTAATCATGCAGGCCATCCAGAAGCCACAGGCCCTTAGCACAGAGGCACCGACCTGAGTGGAAACTACAGGATAAGTGTCAGATAGCCCCCCTATTCAAAATAGTTATTGCACACGTAATGGGAAAATGCACATGTTAAGGTTTTCCCAGTTCTGGGAAAATACACCGACTTACCCTTATACCCAGGATTTCACTGTGTATCTGTGCAGGGCTGTGGGCACCAGTGTGACCAGAGGGTGTCCCACGAAGTCCCTTCCCCTTAGCAGAAACATCCTGCTTCTGGCCCTTCACCACACAGCCTAAAATTGTACCCTAAAAAGGGATTCCTTTGGGTCAAGAAATCTCATGCTCCCTCTTTTTAAAAAGCAAATTCTCCAGGGAGGAATCATTTGACCATTCACACCTTCCTGCGAGTTCCATCAGCTCAGAAAAGTGATGGGAAGTTTTCCTGGGAGACAAGAGAGGGGCTATTTGGGACCATTGGGTGCTGCCATGCGAGGAGACCCAGGAGGCTCCGGAGGGACAAAGGCTCCTGGAGGGGGGATGGGTGAGGGGGGCAGAGAGAACATGGCGAAAGGTCTTCTAGCTCTGCCTCTGCACATAGATAGGCAGGGCGCTCAGCAAAGATGGAAAGCCAGAACCCAAAGGGGTCCCCATTGCTTCTCCCCAAGCCTCAAGTTTTCCAGTTGGCGCTGATATCCTGACTTTGTCCAAAAAGCGAAGAGATCATTCTAATATTGGATGCCAGATCCTTCTTTCCTTGAAGGAAACATCCAAAAGGTTGACTCTGACATCCTTGAGATACGAAATGCTATCTTCAGAAGCCTCTCCCCTGCCCCCTCCCAAGTCAGGCTGGGAGCCTCTGCCACAGGAAGTGAAGTGGGCAGGCCCGGGGGCCCTCACAATTCCTCTTCCTTTTGAGACGCATAGAACCAGATTTTCTTGAAACATTACCTCATTCTGCCCTCCCTCAACTCAGGGGCTGTAGAAACATGCTAGGATCCTCAGGAAGAAAGGCATCAGAGAGAAAACTCAACTTAGAGAAACATCCAGAAGGAAGAGAACTGTGGGGGGACCCAGCAAGCTCCCTCTCAATGAGGGAGGTGAGAGGATTTAACAGGGGACGTGGCCTTGCCCATTTCTGCCTGCCGCTCCTCTGCAGGGGGCAGGCCTCGCCCGGGGAGAGCCAGTCCCCTCTATGGCCCAAGATGCCCATCCTGGGTTTTTATCCTTTCTTGCCGTGCATGGTGTCTTGACTGCAGTTCCTGTTGGAAGGGCTTGACGTGAATTAATAATAGAAAGAATCACAAGGACACAACCGGCAGGGCAAGCAGGAGCACGGAAAGGAGGAGAGGCTGGAGGCCTCCAGGCAGAGGGAGAATGCTCTGGAAGACAGCAGCTGCCTCCCAACCTTGCACAGCACTGCTTTCCCAGAGCAGCTGGCAGCTCGCCCTGCATCCTCCTGACTGTCGTCCATGTCTCTGTCTAGTTCCCTCCCGGGGGATCGGCAGCTGTGCCCCCCAGACCCACCCCCATGAAAGCCCTTCCCGACCTACAGCAAGCAGGGGATTCTCAGGACCCCTGTCTCCCTCCGGAGAGTACGCCCCAGCCCTCCCATGGTTCTCAGCTCTTGGCGGACACAAAGGCGGAGACAAAGGGCAGGTGAGATGCTTATTGGCTCCAGAGGCTGATCTCCTTCAGGGAAGATGAGGAGGAAGTGGGAGGGCTGAGAGGGGGCCCAAGGCTCCCCCCTTGCTTAGCTGGGGAGGTGCCGCCAACCAAGCTGCTTTTTCTCTGACATCTCAGTTCCATTTCCAGGTCACAGGGGTGGGTTGTGAGGCTAGCCCCTCCCTTAGACCCCACCCCGCCGAGGAGCTCTGTCTTCTGGATTCAGTATACACACAGATCGGGAAACTTCATCTCGTAGACTGGGATGGAGTGGTTCTGAGGCTGACCATAGGCTGCAGTGATGGTGCCTGATGGGCTTGGCGGGGGCCTGGGCAGAAGCACATGGGGGAGAAAAGCGTGAGAAGGGGGCTCTCGGGTCCCACCCCATGCAACCAAAAGGAGTAGTTGATTTGGGTTTTTCTTTGAACAGGGACCAGAGACTGTCCCCCCATGGGTTCCTAGGTTGCAAGTTCTAGAATCTTCTAGATTTCACTTGAAGTGTAGCTTTACTGCAGGCTCTACAGTAACACTGTTGCTTTAGAAAATACCAGTCTGGGACCTTGGGACTCCTGGCTCATTTCTGGGCTTCACTGAGCTATCTTTTTCTCCCTCTAGTCTTGCTTTCCTTATCTGGGAAAGCTGGTGGCTGCGTGAAGCCCTGGAGGCCAGGATGCCTGGAGACAGGTGAGAGAGGAGGATGGGGGGGGTGGTCTCTGCCCAGGGCTGCCACTTACCGGATGGTGATTTCAAAGATTTGATTGAGTTTGCTCTGCAGCAGTGATGCCTAGACATGAACAGAGGGAAGTCAGCCGGGGGCTTCCCCGCTCTCATGAGCCCCGCTGTCCAGAGAACCCGTGGAGATGGGGGCCGGTTGCAGTCTTAGGAGGGGAACGGGTGTGAGCTTATTTCTGGCACTTATCTCTGGATCCTGGCTATGGGTTCAGATCAGGTAGGGCCACCCAGGAAGGCCGGCTGGGGACAGCACAGAGGCACAGGGCCTCAGTAGACAGCTCATAAAGGGCCTTTAGTTCCTCCAAGTGGGTCGTAGGGCCCTGCTGGGCATATATAGTCAGGAGGTTCACAGCTGGTTTGAGATGTCCCTCAACTTCCAAGGAGCAGCTGTGCTAAACTGGTGGGTTAGGGAGGAGGCTCTCTCTGGTCCCTTCTGGCTCTAACAAAGCCCATGTACACAGAGAGTGAGACTGTGTCTGATTCAGGAACGGGCCCCTCAGCTTTGAGCTCATGAAATGAGCGGGGTGCACCTCTAGAGATGGAACAGGGGAGGATAACATAGGCCCAAAAAAATCTATAGGTATTTACTCATCTTATTATATCGTTATTATACATTATGACATATAGAAATATAGATAATACCTCTTACATACTAGAAAAGAAAATAACACATATTTCTACTGAGAGGAAAAAAAAATCACAATAAAATAGAAGTATTTGCAATTTGGGATGTTTATAATTATGTTGCATTGTTCCTCAGATGGCCATTGTGACTGACAAATCCTAATCAATTTCAAGAAATGCATAGACACGAGTCCTTCTGCTTTACGTATTTGCCACCTTCTCTTTCAAATCTCTTTTCCAGGGCCAGGCTGTTCCGTACCCGCTACTGGGTAGCGCCTGGCTGGAAGTGGGACTCTGTTGCAAACAATGGCCATCTCTCCTTTGGGGGGGCTCATTCCCCATTCACCCGTAATGAGATGAGCATGAGGTCACAGCCCTTGCAGAGGTGTCATGACAATGACATGAGCTACTAAATAGAAGATGTTCTGGTGTGTGCCTAAGTGTGAGCTGCAGACTTGCTGTTGTAAATATTATAGTCTGTCCAGCTGATGCAGGAGCTCCCGAGGTCAGGACTTCCTCTTCAGAGAGAAATTACGAGATCTAAAGAAGTATATGGCTAATAGCCCAGCCTCTGGGTTTTTGGGGAAGCGATGCAGCGCTGGGGCATTGGTGGGATCTAAACCCTAATTTCTGGGTGACAAAAGTGCCAAGACCTCCTAGAAACTCAGCCCTGCTTGGGTCCCCAAGGAATCGGCCCTGTGACGGCTCACTCACCCTGGCCCCACAGTGTGCCGCGATCTCCTCAAAAGGTGCCTTCTGGAACTTCTCCACCACCTGTCGCCGCCGTTCACGTTCCTGCTCCTCGACTGCTCCGCTGTCCACTGTGGCACAGAGAGCTGGGTCAGCCCCGAGGTCCTGCCCCGCGCACCCAGGCCAAGACCCCTCCAGGGGGAGTGCCGTCTGTGACTGCGTTTGGGGCCCTACCCTCCGCTGATGAGCAGTGCACAGAGGGTGGGGTGCCATTACTTGGGCCCACGATGGCTAGATCTTGGGGTGATTGGACCGAGGCTCTGCCCCTTTCCTCGTGAAAGAACCTGAGAACCCGGGAAGGGGACCCTTCAGCTGGGCTTTTAAAGCTGTTAAAGATTTTATTTTATTATTTATTTATTATTATTTAAAAAATATATTTTTGTTTATTTACTTGACAGACAGAGATCATCAGTAGGCAGGGTGGGGGGAGCAGGCTCCCCACTGAGCAGAGAGTCTGATGTGGGGCTTGGATCCCAGGACCCTGGGATCATGACCTGAGCTGAAGGTAGAGACTTTAACTCACTGAGCCACCCAGGTGCCCCTGTTAAAGATTTCAAAGCTGCATCATCACTAAGACTCTCAAAGAAGTTTCTGGAACGGGAAGTATTCTGGCCCTGATTGGAAAGGGACACCAACAGTGGTAAAGTCAGATGGATCCCAAGAGCCAGGACAAGAGCTCGGCCCCAGGGCCCAGCAGTCTGAGGCTGTCCAATTTAAGGCTTCTACACATTCCTTTTAGTTTCCAAAACGAGTCAGCAAAAATAAAGAAGGGGGTGGTGGTTCGATATGTCCACGCTCGAAGAAGGCTGAGCAGACTGAGCCTTCAGAAGGAATACTACCAGGGACAACCCAAATGAAAACGGTCTGGCATCTGAAAATAGAATTTATCATCAGTTATCAGAAAAATTCTCTTATTCGGAATACTTCACTGCGCACTCACCCAGACAAGGAAGGTACTACTGCATTTTACAATCTGTTGCCAGTAACTATGAATCTGATTTGTTCTTCCTATCTTTTAAAGGTCAACTTATTCTTTTGTATTATAATCCACCAAAAAATGGTCTAAGTATTTACACAAAATTGCTTTTTGCCTAACTGGCTGTAACCCTCAGTTGATTGCTTTTATTAAGGGCATCTCGCTGTTGTCGAAGAAGAGTTGCCAGACCGAGGAGATGCGGGCCGGCACTGCTGATCCTGATCAGGGAAGGGGAGCTTTTCACGGCAGCTGTGGTAGCGGTCATGAGTTTCAGGGATGCCGCCCGCCTCCCTCTGTGCCGAATCCCGCAGCGGGCTGCACACACCCCTGCCTCCCCCAGGACCCGGCCCCGGCCTCCCCGCCAACTCACCGATGGCCTTCTTTAGGGTCTCATAGGTGATCTCCTCGGCAGGCACTCGCTGAAGAAGGGACAGAAGTGATCAGAAAGGTGGAGTGCGGGTGGGGGAGGTGGCTCTGGCTTCCTCAGTTAGCGGGCAGCCCCTCTGGCTCCTCAGAAGAATGTCCCCAGGGGTGGAAGCTGCCCCAGGACACCCACATTCTCACCAGGGTCTCTGAAGCTCCCCTAGCAGGCGGCACAGAGCCGTCCCCTGAAGGGTGGCAGCGGGCTGGCAGCATCAGGGTGGGGTGGGGGAGGTCTAGTCCTCATCAGTGTGCCAAGAATCACCTGGAAGAGCCAGCTGCCTCTCTGCCCCCCAACCCTTGCCCCAGCTTGCCCCATCAAGCCCTATGGGAAGAAAACCCCGTGAAATTCAAAAAAATCTTCAGAGAATGTAACGGAAAATATTGGCAGCAAGAGGAAGCAGCTGGAGAATACCTCAAATGGAAATTTTAAGAACTGCACAACATTTTTGAAGACTCAGGATATCAAATGACCCACTGAGGTGATCTGAGTATTGAGTAAAGGTCAGACACGCTGAGGTCAGACACGCTGAGGTCAGCTTAGGGACCTGGGTCACAGGTTCTCAGCCCTCGCAGGCCCTAGGAAAGGAGGAGGAAAGTAACAAACCCAAAGAAGGACTGCCCCATGGCCACACAGCCTCGGCTGAAAGCCGTGAAGACTTTGAACTAAGTCCTAGGTAGTCCCCAGGAGACTCTCGGCTCCCTGAGGCCGGATCCATGATTCACTCCTATCCCATCACTTAAACACAGTATTAAGTGAAAGAAGCAGACACAGGAGGAAATTATTTCACGGATACAAAGTTCAAGAAAGGACTGAAGTCAGGCTAGTGGCTCCCTTTGGGAGGGGAGTCTCTTGGGCCATGACAACGTCCTCTCCCCTGATCTGGGTGTGACTGCACGGACACATTTCTTTGGTGAAAATTCACTGAGCTGTCCTTTTCTGATTTGACTACCATTCAGCAAATGCTAGTGTGAGGAGGAAAGGCCAGAGATTAGGTATGGGTGACAGTCGTTCACGGAATATTAAGTGAGCCCTGAGTGCGGGCAGGACTCTCGGCTGGTCCCGCGGTAGAGAGGGCACAGCCTGTTAGCGTGGGAAGGACAGGCAGAGGGCGCTGTGCTGAGCCCTCAGTCACAGGGAGCCAGGGCGGGCTCCTGGTAGGGTATGGCGGGCTGAGAGTGGAAAGAAGCGTGGCGTGGCTGCAGGGCAGGGGCTGGAGGCCCCCACACTCTTCCTGTAGCTATCAGGCTCCCCCTGAGCTAGGGGGACTCCCTGGGAAGAAAAGGAACCCATTCTGGTGACCCAGGGGACACTGGAGAGTAGGAGGCTCTGTTTCTCCTTCTCCTTCTGCTTCATTTTACTCATCAGTTCCTGAGGGTCTCTTAACTCCTGGGAAGGAGAATCACAACTTTGGGGGGAACAGCAGCCAACTCCCGCTGCAGTCCTGACACGGTTCCCTGTCCTGCAGAGCCGGAAGGCCTCAGAGGACGCCAGCTTCAACTCCATTCCAGTCTGCCAATTAGCCCAAGTCGGGGCTTCCTTCCTCGTAGGAGAAGGTTCCAGACAAGTGCCCCAGTGACAGAAGAGCAGGGAAGGTGGCTAAGGGCACAGTTAGAGGGAGGCTCGGTCCCGACCCCAACGACTTCTCCTTACGCCGGAGCGTCTGGGGAAAGGCTCAGGGTAGAGGCTGTCCTCCACGGCTGCCCCAGCACCAACAGGTCGAAGCTGTCCCAGCCCCCCTCCTGCTCCTGGGAATCCTCCTCACTTCCTGCTGAGGCTTCCCCACCCGTCAATTTCTCTAATGGCGGGAGACCCAGTTAAACCCAAGTGCGCTGCGTCTCATGGCCTCATCTCCCTCATGACCCCCTCCGCTCCTGCTCGGCCCCGCCCTTATTTCTTTTTCATTTGTAGGAGTAAGTTGAGTCTTTCCACTGTGATTCCTTCTTGCTTACTCACGGGCTCATCTGCTTTATTTTTGGAGGTAGAAGAAGTAATGACAGCGGAGATATCCCCGGTTCATTTGGACATAAATTAGATATTCAGAGCCCCCAAGAGAAGATGGAAGAGAGATCTTTAAGCCGCAACTGCGTCTTTAAAAAAAGCACCTCTATTGAGCTTTCTGGAAGAAACACCGTGAAAGCTCTTCTCACCCTCATCTCTCCTGTCAGGCCTTCCAGTTCCCAACATGGTGCACACCGACCTCCGTTGGGAACGGGAAATGTCACTAAGAGCAAGCTTTTCAAGAGGGATTTGTATGATGTTGTCATGGGAGCGCTGTGTGTGTGTGTGTGGAGTGCATATAATTTTTCCAGATGGAAATATCTATGACATACATGACTAGAGATGGTAAGAAAATGGGGTATTTGAGAAATTGGCTTTCCATGCAACTTTAAATGTGTTGTGCAGTTAGGGGACGCTGGAGCCTGGAATGCCTGACTGGCGAGCAGCCAGAGCGGGTCCCCTCCCCTGGGGATGCAAGAGGGCATAGCGAGAACAGGCCACTCACCTCCTCCTTCTCTGGGCTATTCCTGGATTCCACCTCCACCTGCAGGGAAATGGTTTCTCCAATGCTCTTCCTCTTGGATAAGCGATCCTCATCTGGGAAAGGGAAGCCCAGAAGTTAGAGTTGCCAGTGCTCAGACGGAGCCAGGCTCACAGCTCTGGCACCATCTTGCCCCCATCCCCCACCTTTGCCTAACCCAAAGTCCTTCCGGAAGGCTCAGGACACATAGACGTGACAGCTGGTTTTCCGAAGACTGCCGGCCTCCCCTGCCACCCTTAGGGTGCTGAGTTTTGCTGTTTATGGCTGAGATTTTGAAATCCTCGATGAGCACAAAGCAGCCACTCACGACCAGAAAACACACAGCAAGGTGCATGGGAAGCTGTCACTTGTGGAGCATTTCCTGAAGTGCCCGTGGCGTTATTATTCTGTGTGTGTCTCCCACCAGCCCCCTAAGGCAGGGGTCATTAATCCCTATTTGCTAGTCAAGGAAAATGAAGCTTTTCATTTGCCAGATGCCTGGAAACCCGCCAAAGGATTTTCAGGGAGTAAAGGGCAGGGAACGTGCACGGCCCATGTGTGCTCTTTGGGGCTCCGTGGGGCCTCTCCCGTCCACAGGCGGGACAGGCCCCTGTCTCATGGGCCACTTTCCCCCAAGGATCCAGCCCTGAGGAGAAGAGGTCGGGGAATCGAGAGGTTCTCACTGCAAATTTTCCCTGTGTTTGTTCGCTCCCACATGACACACCAGGGGCCGGGGAAGGCCCTGAAGGGCACCCAAGGCCCTCAGGCTCAGGCCCTGTTCTGCTGAGGAACAGCCAGAGGCAATCTCGGAAGTGCTCGTGCAAAGGGCCTACCTGTCAGCTGAGGGACGTAGGGCAGGCAGAGCCTGTCAGAGTTGTAGCCGCTGCCCCCCAGGACCTCGCTGATCTTGCTCTGGCGGAAGAGGAACTCAATGACTACCCCGTCTAGATTTTGGGACAACCTGGAAGACACAGAAGGAAAAGAGGCAACTAGCGGGATCTCCTAATGACTTTATTATAAAAGGAACATTCATCCTACAAAATGACAGAGAAGCAGAAGGAAAAGAAAATCAGCCATAGTCCCACTTTCCAGAGACGACATCTTTGTATTTTGTGCACAATCCTTCCGGGGGCTCAGGTCTATGCGCATGTACCCGTACACGTGTACACACACACACACACACACACACACACACACACACACATCACTTCACCCCCTGAATTCCTGTTCTGTCATCGTTTTTATCTACCGATTGCCCCATGCATGGTTCGCATGAACTTTTCTCCCAAACTGCTGTGGTGGAAAGGCCATCGTTTATAAAGCTACCCTCTCTGGTTAAACATTTAGCTTTTTCACAGTGTTTTCCTTGAGTTCCTCTGAGGCTGGCATGACCCAGACTGCAGTCCTCGGACACCACCTGGATGGATCCTGTGTCTTGCAAGAACAACTTCTCCAGGAGGCACAGCCCATGGGCTTGGCCAAAGCCCCGTAAGCTTACATCAAACTCTCTAGAGCACAACACACTGACACGGCTCAAGGGTGGATTACGGCCCCTCGATGAAGGTCACACTGGACCCAGGATGTCTGGGCCACAGGCAGGGTCCACTTTGGGCCCTTGAGACCATGGAGGCCTCAGCCCCGGCTTCACACTGGCCACCTTCTCACTCACCACATCCCAGGTGTTCCCCTCACCTGGGCTTCTCCACAAACACGGCCTCAGGGAGCATGTAGGGAGCCTCCTTCTTCCGGGTCTCTATCACCTGCAGTTGGGAGGAACCACATGAGAGCTGGGGTTCACAGAGGGGAGGAGCTCTGGGCAGGCAAAGGCTAGCTCTCACCGCTCTCCTGGTGCTTCCTTCCTCCCACAGACTCCTTGCCCGAGCACCCTGCAGCTGGCCTTCGAAGGGACAAACTCAGATCAACAGTGACCCTCACAGCAGCCTGAGAAGCCCAGGCGGACGGCTCAGGCCATCACCAGTGACGGGTACACATCAAGTGTCCTTTAAAGGCAGGGCACTTAGCCCTGGGGAGAGAGATGGCGGTTGCTTGCTCCTATGCCCTATTCCTATTTTCTTTGTAAACATGGAAGAGGGGGCAGTGGTCACACCCTCCCCCCAACCCAGGTGCAGAGCAGAAACATCCTGATGGACAGTCACAGACGAAGTTCCAGTGAAAGTTGGTAAGATGGTGAGAGAGATGGGAGGGTAGTTGCTGTGCAAGTAGGGACAGGAGAGAACCAGTCACGTCTGGGCCATGTCTGGGCAGGGCCTTCTCTGCGCCCTCTATTGGCCCATGCTGGGGGGGCAAGGTGACACAGTGCCCCTCCCCCATGGCCCCCAGCATACCTGAGCCAGCTGGGACTTGAGGTTTCTTATTTTAGTTCGTTTTGCTTGTATATATATATATATATATTTTTAAGATTTTTATTTATTTATCTGACAGACAGATCACAAGTAAGCAGAGAGGTAGGCAGAGAGCAGAGAGCCCGACACAGGCCTCGATCCCAGGACCCTGGGATCATGACCTGAGATGAAGGCAGAAGCTTTAACCCACTGAGCCACCCAGGTGCCCCTTTGCTTGTGTATTTTAAAGTTAATCCTAGACATTCTATCATTCCACCTATAAATATTTCAGTATGTTTTTAAAATGTCTTTTGGGGACATTTGATTATAGACTGGGTATTAGATAACACTGAGGCATTACAGATGACTTAGTTAGGCATGTTAATAGCATGGTGATTAGGTAGGACGGGGTCCCTATTTTTTACACACAACACTGACACACTGACATTTTACCACAGGGGTAAAATGACATGCAAGCTGAGATCTGCTGTAAAATAAGAAAAAGTGAAAAAGAGATAAAGTAAATGTGGGAAAACCCTCCTGTTTCATCCACATGATAGAAACACAGATGATCCCTGTTCTCACACTGCTTTGGTGATGTTTGAAAACTTCCGTAATAAAAAAAAATTTTTTTTTTAAAGTAGCATTCGTCCCAGACCACACGAGAGTGGTGTGTAGCTGGGCCTCCGGGAGCGGGGGCGGCATGGGTGGAGGCAGAGAGTAGAGGCAGGCGGTTTGCAGGTGAGGAAGGGGTCCAGGTTTCTGCCTGTGGCAGACCCCACCATGCTATGTGGTGTCATACAGGAGGAAATGCTGCCTCTGGTAACTCCTCCTGGTCCCTAGTAGTTCCGTCAACACTTCCTCAATGCCTACATGTGGCACGGGGCTCCCGCAATGGAGGATGAGTGGTTCTGGGGAAACCCCAAGCCGAGGGCCTCCTGAGCTCTCAGGGTCGCGAGGATACCAACCTCATGGATGTGTTGGCAGAAGGCAGGGACGGTGGTGAGCTGGCTGATGAGGTTCAGGTAGGCCGCGCCCAGCGCGTAGAGGGCACAGCGGTTGTACACGGGCAAGTTCTCTTCATTGACCTGGGCCACGTCCTGGGGCAACACAGAAGCGCCTTGGAGTTTTTCAACAGACAAATTAACACTGGCGCCCCACCCTCCGCCCAACCTCTCCCAGCCTTTAGTAAGGGATGGCCCATCTCTTTAGACCAAGCCTTTTTCAGCATTTGTCCCATAACTTCCTGGGAGACAGAAGTCATCCTTGGTAAAGTGGAAGGGAATCACCCCAAGAACAACACATGGTCTGGTTGCTTGTATGTACTTGAGTGGAGGGGTGATGACCTCATTCACCACTTTGCAGTTCCAGCTTTGGTGACCTTGACCGTCCAAACCCTCATCATTAATCCTACCTCTAGGATGCTGTGTCCTTGAATATCGGCCTTGAAAGACTCTTGGGGGCTGGACTGGTTTGCTAAACTGGGTCCCCATATTAAGCTGAGAGAGTTGCAACAGGTACTCGGGATTGGGACACAGAGGAATCTCAAGTTCTAGCGTGAAGACAATCATAGCAGCTGGGCTGGCTTTGCAGGATTTAGCCCTGGTGGCCTAAGATTATCCCCCACTGAATTCCCAGGTTTGCCCTCATTCCTGTTCCTAGGTAGAATCTAAAGCTGCCGAGCTTCAGGACCTTGGACACTGCCCAGTATTTTGAGGTCTAAAGGACCCACCTCAATTTCCAGCATCCTTGAGCGTACACCTCCATCCAGAAGGACTCTGGAAGGCTGCAGCCCTATCTAGTGAACACCAGCTCTCTAAGAGTCGCGAGGGAGGCTTGCTGAATCTCCAGGACCCCACGCATGGGACAAGAACTGGGAATATGTATTTTTCATAAGTGCTTGGGGTAATTCTGAGACACAGCCAGGCTTGGTCACGAGACGACCCCAGATGAAGTTTGTGTTGGGATCACTCAAGGTTTATAAGAACTTGGTATCCCCTTGAAGTCTCATTCAGACCTTGGGAGACTTGAAATATCAGGGACCAAAGGGTGTTTTTGAAAGAGCCTGTTCCCTGGGTCTCCTCTGGCCTGAGGATGGGCGCCAGCCACGGAGGAGGCATTCTTGGGTGGTTCCCCAAACAGAACCATGGCTTGTGGTCCCTGGAGGAAGGGGGACCCAAGGGTGCCATATTCCTGGGCTCTGAGACAGCCGTGCTCTCATGAGCGCTCGCCCAGCCGGTGCCCTGCGCTGATCCCACCCGCCACATGCTGCCCACGCCAGGTCCCCCCTGAACAGCCCCACCTGAACAGCCAGCACCAGGCGGATGAGGTCGACCACCACCTCCTCGTTGGCCAGCTCAATGCTGATGAGCGCCAGCAAGCCGTAGAGCGCCTCATAGTGCTTCTGTATGTTCGACTCCTCCTTGCAGCTCAGGTAGATATGTCTGTAGAGCTGCTGGGAGTGCTGGGCATGGGGAAAGGGCGGGGGCAAGGCCGCAGTGGGTGGGTGGAGGGGAGAATGGGAGGAGACCAGTCTGCAGGTGGTGCGAGGCTGAGGCTGCGTGCACCCCACCTCCACCCTTAGGGAAAGGGTGCCTTCTCTCTCTCTCAAGTACTTGGCCCCCCGAGGGTTCAGCTGGTCATCCCGACTAAGTGTGCTCAAAGAGGGAGCAAGCAGGCCTGGAGATGGGGTCAGTGCTGTCTTGGGGGCTGGGAGGCGGGGGCCCATAAAGCCTGGCCCACCTCGGGTTTGCTGGGGCTTAAGTCACAGGGGCTAACCTTCTTCATGAAGACGGTGTCCTGTCGGGAGCACTTGTCCACTTTCAGCTTCAGGACAGAGATGTCACTAAGGGTACTGGGAAGGGACACAAGGGGCCACCTTAGCCCTGTGCAAGGCCAGTCAGAGCTCAGGCAGCGTCACTGGGCTTTACCCCAATGTTGTCAGTTGGGGCCCAGCCTCCTACCCCCCTGCATTGGTTCTTAGCTCAGTCTCCACTTTCCTCAAGTTCTCAGCCCCTCTGTCCTGCCTACTTTTTCTGGTCCCTTTTTCTAAAACACCAATTCAGGGGCACTTGGGTGGCTCAGTTGGTTAAGCGACTGCCTTCGGCTCGGGTCACGATCCCAGAGTCCCAGGATCGAGTCCTACATCAGGCTCCCAGCAACATGGGGAGTCTGCTTCTCCCTCTGACCTTCTCCTCACTCATGCTCTCTCTCACTCTCTCTCTTTAATAAATAAAGAAAATCTTTAAATACCAATTCCGATCATTCTCTTCCTCCCTTCCCCTCCTCCCCAGTCTTTCCTGATAAACCTGCACCCCCTTCCTTCCTCCCCACCCACTAACTCCCTTTAGCAGCTGCTCCTCCTCTTGCCCGTCTCCACTCCATCCCCTGGCTCCTTGGGAGAAGTATCCTTCCCTCACTCCCGCTCCCATAGGACCCCAGGGTCCATGTCCATGGTCAGCTCCTGCTGGTTCCCAACGAATAAGGGAACTGTCCTCTCACCTGGGTGTGAGACCTACGGGAAGTCTTCTCCCCCACCATGCACCTACCGGAGGGGAGACCCCAAGTTCACCTGATGGTAGAGAACTTGTGGCGGTTGCCATGACGATCGATGAAACTGATGAGAATCTCTAGAACAAAGAGGCGGATCTCTGCGTCCTCCATGAGGGCGGTGGACAGAAGGCGGTCCAGGAAGTTGCTGGGCAGGGCTGACATCATGTTGTTGCACTGGAAGCCTGTGGACACCTGTGAGCAAGCCCAGCAAGGCCGAGCTTAGTTGGGGACGCTGGCACCCTCAGTACAGTGAGGAGATGGACAGCAGCCGGCGGATCTGGGGATCTAATGAACCTGACCTCTCCTGACAGCTCCCAGTCCAGCTCCCTTGTCCTCCATCCTAGGCCCTGGATGCCTGAGGCAACTTTTTTGAACATGCCAACAACTACCTAGACCTATTTTAGGTTGTTGAAAGCAAGCAAGGGGTAAGCACTAGAGGGGAGCAGGGGCCAGAGAGCCTCTCAACCTATTGGCCCAGCTGTCAGGGCACAGCTGATGAACACTCCCCACAAACACGACACTATGTAAGGGCATGGATGGTCACACAGACACGGAGAGACAGTGGGAGAGCTTACAGCGGGGCTGAGGACCCACAACCCTCCCCCCACAACAACCATTTCAAGACAACTCTTTAAGGTGGGCATCCTGGGGGTCTTCAGATTAAAGCCAGTGGCTGTTGGTAGACACATCACATGTAATGTTGTTAAAGTGTACAAAAGCAGTAAAACAACCCCAAAGTTTACAGCAGCAGCATCCACCACAGCCCAACTGTGGAAGGAGCCCAGATGTCCTCTGACAGATGAATGGATAAAGAAGATGTGATGTGGGGCGCCTGGGTGGCTCAGTGGGTTAAAGCCTCTGCCTTTGGCTCAGGTCATGATCCCAGGGTCCTGGGATTGAGCCCCGCATTGGGCTCTCTGCTCAGCGGGGAGCCCGCTTCCTCCTTTCTCTCTGCCTGCCTCTCTGCCTACTGGTGATCTCTGTTTGTCAAATAAATAAATAAAATCTAAAAAACAAAAATTTAAAAGAAGATGTGGTGTACATACACAATACAATATTATGCAGCCATCAAAAATGAAATCTTGCCATTTGCAACAATGTGGATGGAACTAGAGGGTATTATGCTAAGCGAAATGAGTCAATTGGAGAAAGACAATTATCATATAATCTCACTCCTACGCTGAATTTAAGTAACAAAACAGAGAATCAAGGGAGGGAAAAATAAAACAAGACGAGATGAGAGAGGGAAACAAACCATAAGAGACTCTTAATCTTAGGAAACAAACAGGGTTGCTGGAGGGGTCGGGGGTGGAGATGGGGTAACTGGGGGAAGGACATTAAGGAGGGCACGTGATGTAATGAGCACTGGGTATTATAAGACTGATGAATCACTGACCTCTACCTCTGCAACTAATAATATATGTTAATTAATTGAATTTAAATGAAAACAAAAAACATTTTTAAAAACCCACAAAAAATAAAAGCAGCAAAACAATATTGATGGTTAAATCCAAATGGCAAAACAATGCCTTTGATGATTCAGCAGACCCTAGGGGGTCTAGCAAGGCCTGGTGGCATCAATAGTAAACATCAGCTAAAGGGGGGTGTGAGTGCCCCCCAAACTGTCACCTTGATAAGGAGCTGGGTACAGTGAGGGCAAGCTCAGCAGAAATGGTAGGAGCACACAGACCAAGGAGGTCACCAGATGTGGGCAGTGCCAGCATGAAAAGCCTTTATAAAAATACAGTGGCATGAATGGCGTGGGCTCAGGAGCGGGTGGGGGGTGCAGATCAGCAGGGCTGGAACAGAGATTGGGGCTGAGGGTTGAGATGGGGAGTCAGGGAGGGGAAGGCGCCTGGGGATCTCCCACCTCAGTCTGAGAAGTGTGAAATCTGGAGGCATGTCAATTGTACACGGACACCTACTATTTAAAATGGAGCAACGTGTAGGGAGCATCATTTCTAGAAGATTCTCCTTGTGGTTGTATGTCTGATGGATGAGGACAGATGGAGATAAGGACAACCATGAGGAGAATCTAGCTGTGAGATTTCCAGAGCTTAGGCAGAGCTGTGTGTAAGAACCCCTGGGGAGCCCGTTACAAACAGATTCCAGGACCCCACTCAGACCCATGGCTCCAAATCTCCACCGAGTCCATATATGTTCTAACAAGTTGGTCATGAGATGGCTTTTGAAGATCTGGACTCCAGTGATGGTTGCAAAGATGTAAAGAGGAATGAAAAATCCCGATGAAGGGAAAGACAGACTGAGGTGGGCACAAGTGCTGAGGGGGAAACAGGTGGAAGGGACCTAGGGAGGTCCTTGGAAGGGGAACAAAGGGCAGGAACCAAAGTTAGCATCCCAATTCAGAGATAATGTTTGAGTGACAAGGCTATTAGTAGCTGATAAGGAATCTTTGTGAAAATTAGGAGCAGTGCCCTGCCTGCTCCGGATGATCCAGCTCTGTGGATGCCCAGACTGCTAATGAGTGTAACACAGGCTAGATTTCAGCCCCCTAGTCACCCTTCAAGCCGGACCTATTTGTGCAGTGTTCAACCTGTGCAACTGTATGTGGTAGCCTTCTCTTGGTCCCTTGGGAGGAGTTGCCTCCTGTAGAGTCAGAGCAGGACTGGGGACAGGAGAGGCTCACCTGAAGGAGGGATTTCAGCAGCATAATCTGGGTCAGCCGGTTCCTGTTCTCTCTGTAGACCAGAGACACAAATACTCACCAGGATGGTGATGTGGGGAGAGACCCCACATTTGCCTCCCCAGGTTCCCTTTGTGATTAGATTCTCCATTAAGCTTGTTTCCCAGGACAGTTGACTTCCAGAGCCAGGAAGTAGACCAGAGAATTAACGGCTTGCCCCAAAGGTGGGAGGTAGTTATTGGTGGGGCAGCCTGAGGAATTGTTGTGGGCTCCAAGGGCCCCGCTAAAGACTGCTGAGGGATTTGAGAGTAGGAGAAAAGTGAGGGCAGGACCAGGAAAATTAAAGCGAAGTAAGGGAGAAAAGACGGGAAGGGAAGCTGGGGTGGAATTTTGGCCAATAGGGGAGAAAGGGCAGCAAGGCTGGGCTTACCCTGTCTTCCCTGTCTCCATGGGATGATGCAGGGAAGGCAGTGGGACCTTGCTCATGATGAAGAGGATCACCTCGGAGCGCTGATATGTGGGCAGCGTGCTGGCAAAGGAGCCTGCAGGAAGGAGACGCGGTTGGCTCAGGTGGGGCTGCGGGCTGCCAGGTCTCCGCTCCGCCGCTCAACTGGACAAACTACCGCCCAGAGTGCGGGCTGCGTCCCTAGGGAGACAACTAAGACGCGGAGGGAGAAACCTGCGCTTGTCATTCCGCAGGCCGTGGTCAGCGCCTCTGGGAAGGAGAGGGGAGCGTCCTGGTGCGAAGCCAGGGCGGCTCTGAAGTGACCCGCTCTGCAAGCTCGGAGGTGGCCGTCCGGTACTCCCCGTCCGCATGCACGTGCGCATCCACGGCCTTCTCCCTTTCCTCCCTCCCGCCTCTCCTCTTCCTCGCTTCTCCCCACTAATCGCTCCCGCGTGGCGGCATCCGACGGGCCTGATGGGGTCGGGGGCGGGAAGAGTTCGCGGCTCTCCGCCTCGATCCGAAGTCCCGCCTGAGCAACCCGCGGACGTCGTTCTGCGCTCTGCCTCACACCCGACCCCGGCCAGTCCGAGAGCTGTGCGTACCGCCGACGGACTCCATCTCCTCCGACCACCGCGGGTAACGCAACCTGAGCGGATGACTTTCCTGCAGCGTCCGAGCGCGGTCCGGGTGGAGGCAGCCCCCTGCCCCTTCCAACCCGGGCGGACGCTGCGGCGCCTGGCCCCGCCCCACCACCGGCCCCGCCCACCACCGGCCCCGCCCCACCATGGCCCCGCCCCGGGTCCCACCTATGGTCTTGATGACAGCCTCTTGGAACATTCGCTCTTCGTGCTCTTTGATGATCTTGGTGCCCAGGCTGATGGCCCCGTCGTAGCTCCCGGTGAGGGCGTAGTCGATGCTGAGCCGCAGCTGCCTCAGCAGAGTGTTGAACATCTCCAGCACCGTGGGCCCTGAGCGTAGCGGGGGCGGGGCGCAGGGAGGGGGAGACCCGAAATCCAGGGCTGGCACCCCCGCTCGTTCTCCCCGGTCTTGCAATCCAGCCGGGGCCTTCCTCTGCCCCCTCCCCGCGCTCCCTTGCCCTTTTCTGGAGGGGGAGGCAGCCTCCCGCCGAAGGCAGGGCTTTGTCCTTGGAGGCTTCCGGGGCCTCCACGCTGTCCCTCGGGGCCCCCTTACCGACGGAGCCGGTGGCCGCGATGACGGCAGCTTCCGACAGGACCTCCACGATGCCCGCCCGCACCGTGGCCGCGCTGCGGCTGTTGGCGTCCAGGTGGCTCAGGAGCTGCTGGATAACCAGGTGGGAGTGCTGCGGCTGGGGGGAGGAAGACGTGCTGGCCCCAAACCGCAACCCCCACGCGGCCTCTGCGCCAGGGCAGCTCTCGACTGGGACGCAACGGCCGGCGTGGACGAAGGTGAGGTCCTGAGGCCAGTGGGCACTGGAGGTGGTGTCCATGTCTCCTCAGTCCCTTCCCCCTGGTCCCACAGGAGCAGAAGCCCCATCCCAGGGACCACCTTGATTTCGAGTTGCCCTGGGCCCTTCCACTTCAAACGCGTCAAAAGTCAATTTTTTGGTCTTTCTTTTCATTGTTCCTGGGTCCCAGGTCACACTGGTAAGGACCACCACAGGCCACCGGCTTTAGTCCCGTGCTGCACAAAGTGTAGCCTGATTACACTGGGACAGTAGAAACCTCGAGAATAAGGGCTTAGTAAGCAACGTCATCAGGCTGTGGGGTGAGTGGGGTCTAGGGGCTTATATTTTACATGAGCTTTTCATTTGCTTTTTTAAAGGATTCTTTTAAATTGTATTTTATAAAGTATTGATCTGTGCTGTATCAGAAACAAAACTAAAACCTGCCCTTCCTCCCAGCCAGATGAAGCAGCACGTTGAGACACCTGGGGGCTGGGGAGAAGTCAGAGGACGGCTGGCTTTCTTCTATAGCACACAGGCCTGCTCCCCGAAGTGCCCTTGGCGGGTCTACAAGCTGGAGGAGGAAGCCGCCGTACCTGAATGGAGTACATGATGATTTTAAAGCAACGAATGGCAAAGACCTTGGGTTCCCAGAGAGAATGGTTATCCAGGTGGCTGTGAGGGAGAAAACACAGGGGAATGGCTATGAAAGGTAAAGCAATGGTAGGGAGAACAGACAAGCTTGGGGGGAGAGGAGCCTCCCCAGAGACCCAGCCCCTGGCAGAGCTCCCAGGTGAGGAAGGCTTTACAGGTGGCGGGGGGAGGAGGATGAGGACCCCGGGGCTGGACCCCACGGGAACCGGAGGGAAGCCAAGAACAGAGTTCCGCAGCTGTGGACTCAGGAGTGAAGCCGGGCACCTTCCTCTGGTTTTGGGACCTCCTACCAGCACCTCTCCCCAACACTGCTCTTGGCCACTGTGTGGTAGCTTCTGCTGTCACACAGGCACAGGCAAAGGACCATCTTGGGCAAAGGACCACCACCGTAACACCTCTTTCCCCCTCTCCCTGAGTCAGCAAGATGCCAGGACCTGAAAGTTCTCTGAGGGCTGGGGTGGGGGCCGGCAGCACTCACATGAGAACAGGCTTGATGGCATTTTTGATGTTGCCAAAGGCAGCACGGCCCAGCAATTCCCGAAGGCACCTCTCGGCCAGCTCTGCTGGGTTCTCTTTCTCCTTCTCTGGTGCTTGGAGGGGCGAGGGAGAGCGGCTGTGGAAACAAGCAGCACGTGGGTAAGTGATGGTGAGCAAAGCTCGAATCAGTCTTTGTGCAGCCTGCATTTCTTTTTTCTTTTTTTTAAAGATGATTTTACTTATTTATTAGAGAGAAAGAGAGAGAGGGCACAAGCAGAGAGAGTGGAAGAGGGAGAAGCAGCCTTCCCGCTGAGTAGGGAGCCCAATGCGAGCCTCCATCTCCACCCTGAGATCATGATTTGAGCCAAAGGCAGACGCTTAACCGACTGCAGCACCCAGGCGCCCCGGCAGCCTGCGTTTCCACACTGTGTCCTTGCAGGCGGTGCACTGGGACAGGCAGGAATTTGATGTGGGCTGCAGAGATAATGTGGGAGATATCCTGACTGTCAGAGAGGAAACAGAGTCAAGGACCCCAGGATGGAGGAAGATCATGGGAGAAGGGTCGAATTCTCTTTCCGGAAATCCTTGAGCACAGGTGTCCCCGCAGGAAGGACAGAGAGCCTGCACATCACAGGTCTGGGAGGCACAGACCACAGTGTCTCCATTCCCCAAAGCCTGGGAAGGAAAAAGATTGAGTGTGAAAGAGAGGGAGGCCGAGTAATAGAAAAAGCAAAAGAAAGTGGAGGATAGAGGGAGAGGAAAAAGAAAGGCAAGGCGGCTGGCGCAAGTGGGAGTGAGTGGTACCTCAGTCACAGGGGCTGGATCTGGACAGAAGAAGGAGCCTCATGTCTCTCTCTGGGGGCTGAGACCCCTAGAGTCCACAGGCCAGGATGGGGGGGGGGGGGGGGGGGGGGGGGCCGGGTGGGGGGGTGAAGTGCAGTTCCAGGAACGGCCCCCAGAGGGCCACACTTCCTTCCCCCCCAGCCTGTCCCCAGCTTCACCAGCTCCAGGGAGTCAGAGGGAGGGAGGGAGGAACCTGCTGTTCTCACACCTCACCAGGCACAGCCCAGGTGGACAGCAACATGAGCCTCTTTCCCTGCATCCCATTTTACAGAGGGGAAGAGCGAGGGGCTGGAACACACTGAATCCCCTGTCTGAGGGCTCCCAGATTCAAACCCAGCATCTGCAACTAGTGTCCAGGGGCTGCTGGCTGGTCAAGCTAGTTTTAGGGGCCTGCAGTGCCAGTAGGAGGTGAGGGAGGAAGGGAAAGTCCTCAGCCACTGGAGCCATGAAAGGTGCTTTCAAACCTCCTTGGCTTGCTGCTTTCAGAGAGACAGAGGTAACCGACTTTTCTTCTTTGTGTTCTGACCAGCTCGCACTTACCCTTAGGGAACCCAGCACGGTTTCTGCCCTTCCTCCACTGAACGCAGACCGTAGGGGGTGCAGCAAGCTGGCAGAAGGCCAGAGCCAAGGCTCCTAGGGAGCCGGCCTTGGATGCATTGCATAACAAGCCACAAAAACCAAGATACCTAGCCTTTTAATTAGGCTTTACCAGCCAGCCCAAGCCCTGTGGTTCCCAAGCAGATGGCAGAGGCAGCCTGGGAGGGCCGTGCATGGCTGCTGCCCGAGCTCCTGCCTCGCCTGCTTACCTCTCTGCCTCCTCTATGTGCTGCAGATTGAAAAGCAGTGACGGGACAATTTTGTCCATGTGCTGTGGGTCCCAGATATTGGCTTGCAATTCATCGTTCACTGTCTTCCTCACCACCCCTTGCAGACCTTTGATGCCTGACATTCTGATTCTGGAAGAAAAAGGGCAACACGGAGTCATGAAATCCTCCAGCCCAGAGAAGCCTGGCTTCTGTGGCAAGGGGAGGAGCACGGTGTGGGGACCGGGGATGCATTCATCCATCCAAAGGCAGAAGGGAGCCCACCTTCTACCCTCCGTGTGACTCAGCCTCCTGGCCGGCCGGCTTCCTGTGCAAGTGGACATGAGCTGCTTTGATCTTGCCCCACTCAGGTCAAGACCCTGAGCCAGAGGCTATGCAGACTTAAGAGCCAAGTAACTAGAATACTGTCCCCCTCACTATTCTTACTCCTGGTTCTGGGTTACAAGGTACTTCCTAGGGTCGCCTGAGTGGCTCAGTGGGTTAAGCCTCTGCCTTCTGCTCAGGTCATGATCTCAGGGTCTTCGAATGGAGCCCCGCATTGGGCTCTCTGCTCAGCAGGGAACCCGCTTCCTCCTCTCTCTCTGCCTGCCTCTCTGCCTACTTGTGATCTCTCTCTGTCAGATAAATAAGTAAAATCTTTTAAAAAAACAGAAAACAAGGTACTTCCTAATGCACAGAAGAAATACGTCCCAAGCACACTGGGCTCCTATGTCCCACCCAAGAGAGCCTGGCCGGCAAGAAACCAGGCCTGGCTGGTTTCCTCCCCAGGGCTTCCTTATGTGTGAATGTGAATTAATTCTGTCTCTCCAGAATGCCTCCCACATATGTACACATTTCATTCCACGGCACCTGAAGCTGACCGACCCTTTCAAAATAAAGCCCCAAAGACCAGGCCCTCAGAGAGACCTGCTCCTCTTATGGCTCCCTGTCATGGGCCCATCGGAGGCTTAACCAAGAGCAAGGGGCCTGGGGAGTATCTGAACCCAAGGGACCCCTCCCTCCCCTCCCCTCTCCCCGCCAAACACACACTCTTATTTATAAGACCCAAGTGTTGTTCTTGGAAAGGGGCTCTGGGCTCTGCTGGGGCTGTGAATGAACAACAGGGGGCTCTTGGGGGAAAGGGGCACAGGGAGGCTGACAGAAAGAAAAAGGATGACTTATGCCAGAAACACCTGTCACCCTCGCAGCCTTCCTTTCAGGGTTGACACGTGCCGTCTATGGGCACTAATGGCCCTGCTCAGGTGCCAGGAGCAAACAACCTCAGCCACCGTCCTCCCCACGGGCCATACATCCCAATGCTGTCACAACACAGGGCTGACAGACGTCTGCTTCTGTGCCCTCTTCCCCCACCATGTCGTGTGTGTGTGTGTGTGTGTGTGTGTGTGTGTGTGTGTGTGTGTGTGTG